>NC_090647.1:183166715-183466715 GCF_040937935.1 Hyperolius riggenbachi
TTGTCATGATATCACGGGGTCTTATCAGCCAATAGCAGGCGATGGGTTATTGATCTGTCTCTGCTCAGATGATGTCACATTTAACTCTTCAGAGGTTAGTATAAGAAGAGCTAACGTAGCTCCCGGGGGGCTACTTCTGCTGCTTCTGACTTCTGGCTGATGACTTCCACCCTCTACTCTTTTTGTAATGTATTGTCATCTTATCTAACTGTATGCTGTAAATAGGCCTAAGTGCAATGTAGCATAGATGTAACATAAGAGAAAGCCTGGTTGCCATGCAATGGGACCAAGAGCTGTAACGCAAAGAGGACTTACTACAGAACAATTGCTTCGCTGTGTAGAGATAAGCATCTGTATATCTGTTTACTGAATAAACTCCTGAAACTTTGAGGACATCTACGAAGTTCAATCTCCTATGCTGTTGCTGTGATGAGAGTCGAGTTATCACACTACCTGTGATATGGTGCTGAAGGAAGGTGTAGTGTTGTTGCCCATAGCAACCAACGTATAGATTCTTACAAGCAGTAAATATCCGACAAATCTGATGGAATTTTGGACAAGCACAGCTCCTCATGATTGTATTTCTGTTTTTTTTTTCTATTTTCAAAAGCACTCATTGAATGGCAGTTGATCCGTCCAACTGCTAAAATAGAGTGCAAACAGGTGTGTGTGTGTGTGTGTGAGTTGGGGGGGGGGGGGGGCTGTATCTTTGTATAGATCCTTTCCAGGTGTTTTTGTAAAGAGTAAACAAAATACTGAAAATCCCCCATGAAGGTATGGACTAGTCCAAAACTTGTCAGGTTTGTCACATTTCTACTACTTACTGTAAGTGACAGCAAAAATGGAGAAAGGTAATTTAAGGCTTAATTTACAGTACACTGGAAGAAACATACTTTTTATCTGCAAGTGTTTACATGTATTTTAACCACTTGCCGACCGCCTTAAGCCGATGGGCGGCGGCAAGGGCTGGGCCCAAACGACCGCAATACGCCCATCGGCAGTGGCAGTGGCGGGCGTGGTTATGCGGCGATCGCGTAATTCATGACGCGATCAGCCGCCGGCGACTGGCTCCGCCCTCCTCACTCTGTAACCCGCCGGCCGTTCGGAAGCGCCGGCGGGTTACTTACTAGCACCCGGATCGCTGCTGCCGCTATGTATAATAGGCTTTGTAATGTATACAAAGCCTATTATACAGGCTGCCTCCTGCCCTGGTGGTCCCAGTGTCCGAGAGACCACCAGGGCAGGCTGCAGCCACCCTAGTCTGCACCCAAGCACACTGATTTCCCCCCCTGCCCCCTGATCGCCCACAGCACTCCTCAGACCACCCCCCAGACCACTGTTAGCACCCAATCACCCCCCTAATCACCCATCAATCACTCCCTTTCTGTCAACGCTATTTTTTTTAACCCTAAACTGCCCCCTGCTCCCTCCTGATCACCCCCCCCCACCCCTCAGATTCTCCCCAGACCCCCCCCCCCCCGTATACTGTATGCCTCTATCCCTCCTGTAATAACCCACTAATCACCTGTCAATCACCTGTCAATCATCCATCAATCACCCCCTGTCACTGCCACCCATCAATCAGCCCCTAACCTGCCCCTTGCAGGCAATCTGATCACCCACCCACACCAATAGATTGCCCGCAGATCCAATATCAGATCACCTCCCAAGTGCAGTGTTTACATCTGTTCTCTCCTCTAAACACCCACTAATTACCCATCAATCACCCATCAATCACCCCCTATCACCACCTGTCACTGTTACCCATCAGATTAGACCCTAATCTGCCCCTTGCGGGCACCCAATCACCCGCCCACACGCTCAGATTGCCCTCAGACCCCCCCCCCCCCCCCCTTATCAATTCGCCAGTGCATTATTTACATCTGTTCTTCCCTGTAATAACCCACTGATCACCTGTTAATCACCTGTCAATCACCTATCAATCACCCATCAATCACCCCCTGTCACTGCCACCCATCAATCACCCCCTGTCACTGCCACCCATCAATCAGCCCATAACCTGCCCCTTGCGGGCAATCTGATCACCCACCCACACCAACAGATCGCCCGCAGATCCGACATTAGATCACCTCCCAAGTGCAGTGTTTACATCTGTTCTCTCCTCTAAACACCCACTAATTACCCATCAATCACCTCCTATCACCACCTGTCACTGTTACCCATCAGAATAGACCCTAATCTGCCCCTTGCGGGCACCCAATCACCCGCCCACACGCTCAGATTGCCCTCAGACCCCCCCTTATCAATTCGCCAGTGCATTATTTACATCTGTTCTTCCCTGTAATAACCCACTGATCACCTGTCAATCACCTGTCAATCACCCCCTGTCACTGCCACCCATCAATCACCCCCTGTCACTGCCACCCATCAATCAGCCCCTAACCTGCCCCTTGCGGGCAATCTGATCACCCACCCACACCAATAGATCGCCCGCAGATCCGACATCAGATCACCTCCCAAGTGCAGTGTTTACATCTGTTCTCTCCTCTAAACACCCACTAATTACCCATCAATCACCCATCAATCACCCCCTATCACCACCTGTCACTGTTACCCAACAAATTAGACCCTAATCTGCCCCTTGCGGGCACCCAATCACCCACCCACATGCTCAGATTGCCCTCAGACCCCCCCTTATCAATTTGCCAGTGCATTATTTACATCTGTTCTTCCCTGTAATAACCCACTGATCACCTGTCAATCACCTGTCAATCACCTATCAATCACCCATCAATCACCCCCTGTCACTGCCACCCATCAATCACCCCCTGTCACTGCCACCCATCAATCAGCCCCTAACCTGCCCCTTGCGGGCAATCTGATCACCCACCCACACCAACAGATCGCCCGCAGATCCGACATCAGATCACCTCCCAAGTGCAGTGTTTACATCTGTTCTCTCCTCTAAACACCCACTAATTACCCATCAATCACCTCCTATCACCACCTGTCACTGTTACCCATCAGAATAGACCCTAATCTGCCCCTTGCGGGCACCCAATCACCCGCCCACACGCTCAGATTGCCCTCAGACCCCCCCTTATCAATTCGCCAGTGCATTATTTACATCTGTTCTTCCCTGTAATAACCCACTGATCATCTGTCAATCACCTCCTGTCACCACCCTAGCACTCATATCCATCAGATCAGGCCCAATACAACCTGTCATCTAAGAGGCCACCCTGCTTATGACCGGTTCCACAAAATTTGCCCCCTCATAGACCACCTGTCATCAAAATTTGCAGATGCTTATACCCCTGAACAGTCATTTTGAGAAATTTGGTTTCCAGACTACTCACGGTTTTAGGCCCGTAAAATGCCAGGGCAGTATAGGAACCCCACAAGTGACTCCATTTTAGAAAAAAGACACCCCAAGGTATTCTGTTAGGTGTATGACGAGTTCATAGAAGATTTTATTTTTTGTCAAAAGTTAGCGGAAATTGATTTTTATTGTTTTTTTCACAAAGTGTCATTTTTCACTAACTTGTGACAAAAAAATAAAATCTTCTATGAACTCACCATACACCTAACAATACCTTGGTGTGTCTTCTTTCTAAAATGGGGTCACTTATGGGGTTCCTATACTGCCCTGGCATTTTAGGGGCCCTAAATCGTGAGAAGTAGTCTAGAAAACAAATGCCTCAAAATGACCTGTGAATAGGACGTTGGGCCCCTTAGCGCACCTAGGCTGCAAAAAAGTGTCACACATGTGGTATCCCCGTACTCAGGAGAAGTAGTATAATGTGTTTTGTGGTGTATTTTTACACATACCCATGCTGGGTGGGAGAAATATCTCTGTAAATGGACAATTGTGTGTAAAAAAAATAAAAAATGTGTCATTTACAGAGATATTTCTCCCACCCAGCATGGTTATATGTAAAAATACACCACAAAACACATTATACTACTTCTCCTGAGTACGGCGATACCACATGTGTGACACTTTTTTTCAGCCTAACTGTGCTAAGGGGCCCAAAGTCCAATGAGTACCTTTAGGATTTCACAGGTCATTTTGAGACATTTGGGTTCAAGACTACTCCTCACGGTTTAGGGCCCCTAAAATGCCAGGGCAGTATAGGAACCCCACAAGTGACCCCATTTTAGAAAGAAGACACCCCAAGGTATTCCGTTAGGTGTATGATGAGTTCATAGAAGATTTTATTTTTTGTCACAAGTTAGCGGAAATTGATTTGTATTGGGTTTTTTTTCACAAAGTGTCATTTTCCGCTAACTTGTGACAAAAAAAAAATCTTCTATGAACTCACCATACTCTTAACAGAATACCTTGGGGTGTCTTCTTTCTAAAATGGGGTCACTTGTAGGGTTCCTATACTGCCCTGGCATTTTAGGGGCCCTAAACCGTGATGAGTAGTGTAGAATCCAAATGCCTCAAAATGACCTGTGAATAGGACGTTAGGCCCCTTAGCGCACCTAGGTTACAAAAAAGTGTCACACATGTGGTATCGCCATACTCAGGAGAAGTAGTATAATGTGTTTAGGGGTGTACTTTTATACATACCCATGCTGGGTGGGAGAAATCTCTCTGTAAATGGACAATTGTGTGTAAAAAAAAAAATCAAAAAATTGTCATTTACAGAGATATTTCTCCCACCCAGCATCTGTATGTGTAAAAATAAACCCCAAAATACATTATACTACTTCTCCTGAGTACGGTGGTACCACATGTGTGGCACTTTTTTTCACCCTAAGTGCGCTAAGGGGCCCAAAGTCCAATGAGTACCTTTAGGATTTCATAGGTCATTTTGTGACATTTGGTTTCAAAACTACTCCTCACGGTTTAGGGCCTCAAAAATGCCAGGGCAGTATAGGAACCCCACAAATGACCCCATTTAAGAAAGAAGACACCCAAAGGTATTCCGTTAGGAGTATAGTGAGTTCATAGAAGATTTTATTTTTTGTCACAAGTTAGCGGAAAATGACACTTTGTGAAAAAAAACAATTAAAATCAATTTCCGCTAACTTGTGACAAAAAATAAAATCTTCTATGAACTCACCATACTCCTAACGGAATACCTTGGGGTGTCTTCTTTCTAAAATAGGGTCATTTGTGGGGTTCCTAAACTGCCCTGGCATTTTAGGGGCCCTAAACCGTGAGGAGTAGTCTTGAAACCAAATGTCGCAAAATGACCTGTGAAATCCTAAAGGTACTCATTGGACTTTGGGCCCCTTAGCGCAGTTAGGGTGCAAAAAAGTGCCACACATGTGGTATCGCCGTACTCAGAACAAGTAGTATAATGTGTTTTGGGGTGTATTTTTACACATACCCATGCTGAGTGGGAGAAATATCTCTGTAAATAGACAATTGTGTGTAAAAAAAATAAACAAATTGTCATTTACAGAGATATTTCTCCCACCCAGCATGGGTTTGTGTAAAAATACACCCCAAAACACATTATACTACGTCTCCTTAGTACGGCAATACCACATGTGTGGCACTTTTTTGCAGCCTAACTGCGCTAAGGGGCCCAAAGTCCAATGAGCATCTTTAGGCTTTACAGGGGTGCTTACAATTAGGCACCCCCCAAAATGCCAGGACAGTGAACATACCCCACAAATTACCCCATTTTGGAAAGTAGACACTTCAAGGTATTCAGAGAGAAGCATAGTAAGTCCGTGGCAGATTTAATTTTTTTTGTCAGAAGTTAGAAGAAATGGAAACTTTTTTTTTTGTCACAAAGTGTCATTTTCCGCTAACTTGTGACAAAAAATAAAATCTTCTATGAACTCACCATGCCTCTCACTGAATACTTTGGGATGTCTTCTTTCCAAAATGGGGTCATTTGGGGGGTATTTATACTATCCTGGAATTTTAGCACCTCATGAAACATGACAGGTGGTCAGAAAAGTCAGAGATGCTATAAAATGTGAAAATTCACTTTTGGCACCATAGTTTGTAACTTTTACCCAATCCAATAAATATACACTGAATGTTTTTTTTTTTTTTTATCAAAGACATGTAGCAGAATAACTTTTGCGCTCAAATGTATAGGAAATTTTACTTTATTTGAAAAATGTCAGCACAGAAAGCTAAAAAAGTCATTTTTTTGATGAATATAATAAAAACTAAAAACTCGCAGCAGCAATCAAATAGCACCAAAAGAAAGCTGTATTAGTGACAAGAAAAGGAGGTAAAATTCATTTAGGTGGTAGGTTGTATGACCGAGCAATAAACCGTGAAAGCTGCAGTGGTCTGAATGGAACAAAAGGCTCTGGTCCTTAAGAGGCGAAAAGACTGTGGTCCTCAAGTGGTTAAATTTTACAATTGTTTTATGATAGTGGTCCTTTAAGAATGTAAACCAGTGTAAGAAAAGATTTTGAAGGGCAAACAGTGACAAAATAATTTACAAAGCAATATTGTAAAATATGAGCACTTTTATTCATTAAGTTACATTCATCAATTATCCTCTAAGCTTTCATAAATGTATGAGAGGAAAAAAATAAGGAAAAAAAAATCAGCACGGGGAATAGATTAACATTTTGCATTTTTGTTTGCCAAGAAATGTGTTTTGCCTTGTGTGTATCATAACTTTTATAGATCATGAACAATAATGGAAAGGATGCCATATCTCATTCTAGATGAAACCAGTAAAGTGCCTAGTTATAGAAAACTACACAGAAACCTTCTCTCTTATATCTCTTTTATGTTTGCTGAGAGAGTTTTGAGCAGTTTATAGCTGTTTTGATGTAGTTTATTGTTTTTAATAATTAGATTAGACTTAATCCCTCCAAGATGATTTCACCTTAGATCCAGTGTTTTGGCTTATGGCAATTCAAAGGGAACCATAGGTGAACATGAAAAAGATTTTATACACACCTGGGGCTTCCTCCATCCCGGAACGCTCTGATCGATCCCACACCGCCGTCCTTCCGCTGCCCACAGCTATGAGAACCGGGACCCCACTCTGCCGTCAGTCGGAGCCAGTCGAAGCGTAAGGGAGGTGCGCTGTTTGCATATTTCTGCAGCAGCCACTGGAGAGATATGTAGAGGGCGCACTTCTCCTGCGTAGGCTGGCTCCGATGACATCAGTGATGGGACCCGGTTCTCGTAGATGCAGGCAGCGGAGGACGGCGGCGTGGGATCGATCATAGCGTATGGGGATGGAGAAAGCCCCAGGTATGTATAACATCTTTTTCATGTCCCCATCTCTGGTTCCTTCTAAGTACAATCTAAGGTTTTTGCCAATATGCACTTATTTCATTATTTTCAGAGCATGCGAGTTGTGTTTTCCGGATTTCCTTGTCACTTGGCCACAAGGTAAACTTTTCCTTCCTCTACATAAATTAAGTGCTGTGTGTATGTACACATCACTCTGCATATACACCGTAACAGCATAGCATGTCCTTCAGTCAGTAGAAAAAGTACAAGAGATGCTGACAAGAATGGTTTTAATGAGGTCAGGTCAGCACAGGGCTCATCAGTTCAGTTAGCCCACACAGTATTGCAGCTGGCTGAAAGTTTTGAATAAGAATGAAACCATTTATTGGTTCGGTCTCGAGAAAGCCCTGATTTGGGGGCGAAACGGCCGTTGACTATACCTCCGCACCTCCATGCTGCTGCAGTGACTGGATAAGTACCACTGGTTTTCTTTTCACATGCAATTTTTTATGCCATTGCTATGCCCTGTTATTTTTAAATGAAGATAATTAAAAAGTTGCTTTTTATACTGGATGAGCTGCTCCTGGGATTGCTTTCTTCTCTTTGCATTATTGAATGGACTTTACAAAATAATACCGGATGTTGCACCACCTGTTGTATGTGGCTTATGGCATATGCATGTAGTGCACTCGCCACAGTCCATTCTCCTTGTTTTTGAAACCATTTATTGGCTGACTTTCAAAGATTTAAAGCATAAGCTTTCAATATAAAAGTGTGCAATGAACAAAATGTTACAAAGCACAACTTACAGCATATACGAGGGTTGTACAGAAAGTAACAGCCATTTGCTTTTATAAGCCACACAAGGTAGGTTTTCAGTGTGCAGCAAAGTCCCCATTATCTGAGACTCAGGCAACCGGAAGTCTAAACTAACCAGAATGGCTGAGGGGGAAAACGGGGCTAAACTTTTGGGAGTTTTTAGAGCAGAAACTACTCACTGAGCCGCTGGGTGCGATCTGCTGCATATCCTGCAGCTCCCAGTGGCTTTCTGGCATCCATGCACACTCCCAGCATGTCCTGTGTTACCTAACCCACCAGGAGCCATACAATCTACTGCCGGTTCAAGCAACCGGCAAGCACATTTTGGCCAACAGGCAATCC
This sequence comes from Hyperolius riggenbachi, assembly GCF_040937935.1. NCBI lineage: Eukaryota > Metazoa > Chordata > Amphibia > Anura > Hyperoliidae > Hyperolius > Hyperolius riggenbachi. The sequence continues at coordinate 183,175,015 of NC_090647.1, forward strand.
CCACCTATGCCGGATCCTGGGGACTTTGCTGTCTATTTTTTTTACAGTTCAAATTTTTGGGGATTATTGTGATAAAAAGAATAAGTACAAACAATTTCCTTTTATTGTAGTTTAACTTGCATCTGTCAGGTTAATCTCTATTGCAGAATGCCAGTAAGGCTTGGTACCCATGGAATGATGAAAGTGCCAGTAACTAACGAAACATGGCAGATGATTCGTTACTCGGCAGGTGGGAACAGTCGCCTCACAACAATGGTTTAAGATTGGTCATTTCGGATGCACAATGCTATTGTTCGCAACCTTCCCCCTGCCTGCTAGAAACCACTCTGTTGCATGCACTAATCGTCCCTCTGCTCCCCTCACATAGCACATAGGCATCGTCAGACAGATGTTGCTAATGTGTATATACAGTGTTATGGCTGCGCTGTTGCCCTGCAGGGATCAGTATCTTATCAAAAGAGCTCAGAGAAACATCTTCAGGTGAGTATGTAGCTTAACTGTTTGTTCAGCAGGAATAATATGATGCCCAACCCTGTCAGTTCCTCCTATCCAAAAGTTAAAAGTCATTTGCTTTTATTAGGCAACACATGATATTTGTTTTGTGTAATTTAACTTGCACCTTTAAGGGTAGCTTCTTCCCTCCCTGCATCACTTGTCACATGACTGCAGAATGCTGGTAACTGTTTATTTAGCAGCATTACCATTAAGCCCCCTATCAAATCATCCTACTTAGGTGGGAAATGTGGCCCTACTATAACAAAGGGTTTGAAAACCTTGTAAAAAGTTAAAATAAATTCTTAAAGAGAGTCTGAAGCGAGAATAAATCTCGCTTCAGACCTCATAAATAGCAGGGGCATGTGTGCCCCTGCTAAAACGCCGCTATCCTGCGGCTTAACTGGGGTCCCTGATCCCACAAATCCCCTTCGTAAAGCGGGGGAGCGCTTCTTGGTTGGGGCAGGGCTAACCGCCGCAGCCCTGCCCCACGCGCGTCTGTAAGCACGTATCTCCGCCCCCCCCCCCACCCCTCTCAGTCTTCCTTCACTGAGAGGGGCGGGGGAGAGGCGGCGATGTGCCGCTGATAGACGCGACTGGAGGCAGGGCTGCGGCGGTTAGCCCTGCCTCCAGGAGCGACCAAATGTACGACCAAGTCGTGCGGGGGGGATTTGGGGGTGAAGGGACCCCCGTTTAGCGGCGCGATAGCGGCGGTTTAGCAGGGGCACACGTGCTTCTGCTAACTTTGAGCTCTGAAGCGAGATTTATTCTCGCTTCAGAGTCTCTTTAAATACAGGAGGATACATAATCAAAAGATTGTGTGACTAGACTAAAATGTTTCCTTATGTGATAAATGGAAACAGCTGTTGCTTTCCAGATGACCCTCCTTCAGTTGGACAGCAGAAGGAACCACAGAGATTGTTTGCTAATATAAGTCAGTGTCGATAAGATGTATTAAATACAAATGAAAACCAAAAATGGGGCATGTATCATGTTTGCTAATCACGAGAATGCTGCCAAGATTTATGACAAACAGATAAAATCCTCCTGTGAATTTCTTGCATACCTTGGAAGGTGTGACATGGCCAGAAAGGATCATAAATCCAGGATTCACTCAGATTAAATAGTTATGCATCTTAATGACATTGATTTATATTGGAAAAAAATCTATGTGCCTCCTTCTGATGTCCAAATCTATATAGGTTGAGGTTTTAAAGATCGATTTCAGTACACAGCATGTAAATGTCTGAAATATCTATTTCTATACAGATAGTTTTCTCTTTGAATCTTATAAAAAAATAGCCAGTAAATTGTATCATACTGATTCAAGACTTTCTGTGTTTGCCCATTCCCCAACAGCAGGCACAGAATTGACATGGAAATGTAACTTTTGAATTGGTGTTATTTTTGTTCACAGTTTTTCAAAAATGTCTTCTGTATTGGGTTTTTACAGGGACGTAATAAGACTGCAATGGTTATAGTGTACCTAAACTGACGTGACATGATGACATAAACGCAGATATATATAATACTAAGCCTACATAGAACTTGCCTGTGAACACTTTTTATTTTTTGTGTGGCAAGTGTTAATAGTGTATTATCTATAGAGCCTTCTACTACCTAACAGCTATACTATCTAATAGAGATAATTTGTATACAAATTAAGCAATCAAACAGTAAGTCAAGTGCAGCCCCGGCTCTCCTGAAGATTAAAGGATTGTTTCCACTAGGGGTGATTTGCGTAATTTCCCCGCGTGCAAATTTGGATAGGGAGATGCAGCCTATTGAAATCAATAGGCTGCCAATTGATTCTCATGTGGGGAAAAAAACAGATGGCATGTAGAAAAAAATCGCATCACACATGTGAATCCCTATAGCTGTTCATGACAGAACTGGAGGGATTGGGATGTATTCTTGCATCACAGCAAGTGGCAGCATGCATTTTATCTAAGTGAGCAAACACTGCTGATAACTGGAGAGAGCAGAAAAGTTGAAATGTACATTATTTATTTTTGCACTTATTTGTTTGTTTTCTTCTTTTTGAATGCTGCTAGATCTTTCCTGTACTGTGCTTAAGATGAGCTTAATGTATTCTTTGTGCTTTATCGCTATATTTCTACTGTACTCAGTATTTAATGTGGGATGTTATTTACTGTTTTTGTGAGTAGAGTGGACTCTGTGGGCCAGATTTATCAAAGTGTCAGCGACAGTTTTTTCTTCTAAAACTGTTCTAACCAGCAGAGGAACTGTTCTGCATGATAGTAAGAAGCTTCTTAAATCCTACGTAATAGTGGCAATTTAGCGTGTATTTCTAGAGCTGCACTACAGTTAAGAAAAGTGCAAATCCATCCCTAAACTGCTGCAGATTATGAAGTGTTTAATAGCTGTTCTACGGATAGTGCAGCAGTGCAGGCTAGGCATGATTTGTGAAGGGCTCCTCCCCCTCACTCAGAGCCTGCTGACAGCAGATGTATTGGTTACCTCAGCAACAGCAATTCCTCGCACACATTGGAACTGTCTGAGAGACCTTCCTAACTCCTCCTATTCCTAACAGTTTAAGAAGGAATCTGCACTGTTTAGTGATTACTTAGGAAGTCTGAGGCAGTTCTGCACGGATTTCTAAAAACATACTAATATTTTGTCTCAGACAATCTTGATAAATGTCCCCCTGTGAAACCTGTAATTAGAGTTGTCTCGAGCCTCTGATTTTAGGTTCGCAAACCTCTACGCGAACATGTGAAAAAAGTTTGCGAACCGGAGAACTTCACGAACCGCCATAAACTTCAATGGGCAGGCAAACTTTCAAAACTACAAACACTAATTCTGGCCACTAAAGGGATGGAAAAGATGTTTCAGGGGGTCTAACACCTGGAGGGGGGCATGGCGGAGTGGGATACACGCCAAAGGTCCCGGGGAAAAATCCAGATTTGATGCACAGCAGGGTTTAAGGGAAGAAATCACAATGCATTACTAAATTGGAGGCCTAAAGTGCTTTAAAACATCTTGCATGTGTATAGATCAATCAGGTAGTGTAATTAGTGTACTGCTTCACACTGACAGAATAAACTCACTTTGTAATGCACCGCAAACAGCTGTTAGTGTAGTGACGGGTGGCCATGCTGGACTGGTGCGCACCAGGCGAGAGTGCAGGCGATGGCGGTTTTCAAGCCTATATGGTTGGGCTGAGGTAGCTCAATGACAGAACAACAGTGACTGAGTGTCCAGCTGATTGAATTTGGTCTGTCCACAATGAAGCAAGGACCTTATTATCTTTTTAGGTCAGATGTGCCCCCCAACACACTCATATAGCCGGTCATTGCTTCATTGTGATACTCAAGCCCCTTCACCGCGGAAGTTATGATCACGAAGGGGAATTTACACATGTACATGCCTTTTGTTTTGTTGTTGCAGCCCAGCGCAGCCAGAAAAATTAGGCAGGCATGTACTTGCACCAGAACAATTATTATAGTGGCCGCTGCTAGCAGCGGTCTTAAAAATTTAGGAGTCCACCTGGAGTCCTGGACCCTGTTGGTGGTGGCGGAGAAGGCAGTCAAGCGGCCTGCAGGCAGAGATGCTGTGTGGGGACCGACTTAGTCTTGGGGCAGGCAGTCACACGGTATGCAGACAGAGATGCTGTGTGTGAGGACTGTCTTCGGGCAGGCCTGACCGTGCTTTGCAGACCAGGCATCCGTGGTCAGATGGACCCTTGACCCAACGCTGTGTGCCAGAGATGACACCACTTGCCTTTCAACATCACGGTACAGTTTGTGTATCGCCTTTTTTGAGAAATAATTGTGTGATGGTATCTCACACTGCGGTGTGTGGCTATGCTTTTGTGTGCTGCTTTTCCTCAAGTGGTCATCCCATTGCAGTTTGTGCTTTGTAACCATGTGCCTTTGTAAGCTAGTTGTTCCTACGCAGGTCTTGGTCTTTCCATGGCTCAATTTTCGGTGGCAGAAAGTACAGATGGCATTGCTCTCATCTGAGGCAGACACACAAAAAATGTCCACACCGCTGAGCCCTGGGATGATGGCACTTTGGTGATGGCAGCCGACGGAGTGTTAAGTGGGGTGCCAGAATCAGAGCAGGAGGAGAAAGATATGTCATGCTTCCATCTGGAAGCTAAGGAAGATGAGGTGTTCCGTGTTAAATAGTCAACTACGTCCTGACAATATTGGGGGTTGATGACACGTGCCTTCTTCTGAACACTGAACTTTGGTTGAGGGCCGCACAAAATCACGACAGCACAACCTCAAACAGACCTGCCGGGTGGCCTGCCTCTGCCTCTTGTTTTGTCCATATTGGGTGGGATGAAATGAAAGGTATGCACAGACTTGACTAATACGATATGCGGTTACACAGGTGCAGTGAAAATGTTGCAGTGACTGCTGGTACAACAATGTGCGGTCACACCGTTGCAGTGAAAAGGTGACTGCTGGTACAACAATGTGCGGTTACACAGGTGCAGTGAAAGGTATGCATGGACTGGTATATAAAACAGTGTGCGGTCACATAGATGCAGTGAAAACTATACAGTGACTGCTATATAAAACAGCGTGCGGTCACACAGGTGCAGTGAAAGGTATGCAGTGACTGGTATTACAAATGTGCAGCTGTCACACACACAGGTACAGTATACAGGTATGCAATGACTGGTAAATATAACTGTGTGCTGTTACACAGGTGCAGTGAAAGGTATGCACGGACTGTTATTACAAGTGAGTAGCTGTCACATAAACAGGTACAGTGAACAGGTATGCCGTGACTGGTATATATAACTGCGTGCTGTTACACAGGTGCAGTGAAAGGTATGCACGGCACGGACTGGTATTACAAATGTGCAGCTGTCACACACACAGGTGCAGTGAAAAGGTAGGCACTGAATGTGCTGGGCCTTGCACAGTATAGCAATTAGCAAGGGCCAGCTGCGACAGCCAGGGCTGTATATGCAGTGTTAGTGGGCCGCACACAAAAAAAACATCACAAGAACATTAGCTCTCAAAAGAGCTTTGTTGGGGTGCTTTTTAGCAATATGTATCAGCAAGGAGCAAGCTAACAAGCCTAACAAGAGCCTAACTAAGCTTTCCCTATGTCTCTGCAGCAACTTCTCCCTTCTCTCACTACTACAGCAGGCATGGGCTCGCGGAATTCCGCGGAAGCTTAAATTCCGAATTCCGTCGGAATTTGGGTTTCCGGGTCGTTCCGCGGAATCCGGAATATACAATCCGGAATTCGGAATTCCGCGGAAATCAGACAAAACGGAACCGGAATGAATTGACCAATGAGGAGATGCGGAATGAGTTGACCAATCATGATCAGAGGAAATGTAGCGCGGTAAAAAAAACCCGTAATTCCGTATATTTAATGCGGAAATCTGTATAAATATACGGAAAATTTGATGTAAACGGAAAAGTACTGTCCAATAACTGTCCTCATAAATTTACACCAATCACAGGCCCTAGCAACCACATCCTAGCTACCTATCAGAGTCTATCCCACCCCTCTAGTATATAAGACAGGCTTATGCTGATGTCATGTGTGGGTTTTAGTTAGAGGAGAATTGTGAAAGAGAGAGCTCAGAGCTGCAGTATTATATTGTGTGCTGTTGAGACATTTTTTTTCACTGTGATTGCTAATTTGCTATTATTGCTATATATATTAGATAGATACTAGTAGTAGTGAGAGATAGATTTGATTGTAGTGTGATTGTAGACAGTGTGAGAGCAGTTTGAAGTTAGATCAGGCCTGTATTAGTAGTGTGAGTGAGAGACAGATTTAGTGTGATAGATACAGTTTGAGTGACAAGTGACTGAGAGTAGTTTGAAATTAGTAAGTCAGTGAGAGTGGTTAGATAAAGCTAGATAGTCTAGTGTATTTTATTTCCTTTTTCATAGTGTCAGTTTTTCTTTTATACTTTGTTTCATTCACTTTGATTTCATTTTGATTTCATTTCACTTTGATTTCATTGACTTCATTGATTTTCTTCATTGATTGCCTGTAAGTCCCCTTCCCTCTTCTTAAATAAAATTTAATTTCACTACTGTCCCAGACCCCTACCAAAAAAATATAAAAATGAGGCACATCAAGAAGAGTGTTGGTGGACGAGGTGGGTCCTCCTCATCAGGACGCCAGCAGCAGGCAGGGCCCAGCAATGTAGAAGAAAGTGATCAGTTTGAGGTTCTTCCTGGGCGCAGCAGGGGAACTCCCCGGATCACTTCTATGTTCCCAACCACTGGGCGCCGCATCATTGGCAAGCAGGATGCGGCCTCATTGGTTGACTGGATCGGTGCGGAGCCCTCCACCCAATCTGAAGAGCTGATGTGCAGTGGCAGCAGTGCAAATAGCAGGGAAGACTCTGTGGCAGCTGGTCATGTTGCAGAGTCTGGCTTCTCCCCCAATCTTTTGGACGATGATGCTGACGAGGGTAATATTGGACAATTGTGGGGAGAAGCCCTGCATGAGACAATGGGACCCAATTCACAAAGTTTGGTGGAGGATGTGGTGAATGAAGTGGCTCCAGTTTTTTCTCCATCCACTCGTCCACCAAGAAATGCCCCAGTCAATCGTCGTGAACTGTCAAGTCCCCATTTGGAGGACGATTTGTCTTGTGTGGGTGATTATGAGGTGACCGACAAAAATTGGACGCCAACTAATTCACCGAACAGCAGCAGTGAAAGTGAACCTGTTAGGCGTTCATCGGTCAGGAGGGTGCATCTGGTGGAGTCTAGGGGGGGCATGGACTCCGCTGGTGGTGTGATAGGCAGCAGCAGCAGCATGCTTAATCAGCAGGGCCAAACACAGCAGCAGCAGCAGCTTGTCCAGCAGCCTGCAGCACCATCTGTGAGCACCCAGTCCCATGCTGGTCAGCGACCGGTCAACACCAAGAGAAAGGGCCGGACCTCCCAAGCATGGGACTATTTCACTGATCACTCACAGGATCCTTCCCGTGCAGTGTGTAACCTGTGCAGTGTGTCGGTGAGCAGAGGGAAAGCAGCATCTGGGTTTGGGACATCAGGTTTGCGTTCCCACCTTAAAACAAGTCATATTGTGCAGTGGGACTTAATAAAAAAAAATACCAGCCAAAGTAAAGGCAGCAGTGCACAGAGTGCGGCAGGAGGAGATGCAGCAGTTCCTCTCAGCCGTTCCTCTGTGCGTCCTGTGCAACCTGCGCAGTCCCACTGCATGGCTGTTCCCTCTGCACGCCAGGCTGGTGGCGGCAACCAGACCTTGGCGGTGTGCTCATCACCAGCTGTCTCCTCCCCACAAAATGTTGCCGCCCAGCGCCAAGCCTCTCTCACTGAGATGGTTGCACGGAAGAGGCCTCTCCCCCCTAATGATCCCATAGCGCTACGCAACAATGGGCTCGTGGCAAAGCTGTTGGCCCAACAGCTCTTGCCCTATCAGTTTGTGGAAAGTGCCCCCTTCCGCCAACTGATGAGCTGTTTGGCTCCACAATGGCGGGTCCCCAGCCGCCATTACTTTTCCCGAGTTGCTATCCCTGCCCTACACCTGGATGTAGCTGGGCGTGTATCCCTTTCATTGGACTACGCGGTTTGTGGAAGGGTGCACCTCACTACCGATGCCTGGACCAGCAGGCATGGGCAGGGACGCTATTTGACTGTGACAGCTCACTGGGTCACCCTTCATGGCGCTGGGGAGGGTATGAGCTGTGGGGCTCTGGTGGTGCCGCCCCGGGGGGTCAAGGGGAGGCCCGTCTCCCTCCCTTCTGCCACTTCTTCTGTAGCAGGTCAGGCCGCTGCTGAGCCTCCCAGCAAGCGGCCACGCTGTTACGCTAATCTTCAGCACAAGCGCTGTCAAGCTGTGCTGAGGATGGAGCCAGTGCAAGACAGGAGTCTCACGGGAGATGTGATCCTGTCTGTCCTACAGGAGCAGATCCAGCAGTGGCTGACCCCCCGAGATCTGTTGACAGGTAATGTGGTGTCAGACAATGGCACCAACATTCTGGCCGCCATTCGTACTGGTGGCTACACACACCTGCCTTGCCTCGCACATGTCCTCAACCTCATCGTGCAACGGTTTCTGCGAACCTATGAGGGTTTGAGTGACGTGGTGCTTTTGGCACGTAAAGTGTGTGGCCACATTAGACGCTCCGCAACCGCCACCGCGTCCTTGGCCAAACTGCAGCGCATCCACAGCTTGCCGCAGCACAAGCTGATGGTTGACTGCCAGACGCGGTGGAACTCCACACTGTACATGTTGAGAAGGTTGTTGGAGCAAAAAATGGCGGTCATCCATTACCTGTCTTCAGCCTCCTCCTCCCATTCGTCAAGACCACCTCCGGAGAATCTGACTGGGGACCAGTGGCGGCAGATCAGGGAGGTCTGCAATGTTTTGGCACCTTTTGATGAGGCTACCAAGGTGGTCAGCATGGAGCACTGCAACATTTCCGAAGTGCTTCCCCTTGTGCTAATGCTGGACAGGACACTGGGCCACCTGATAGAATTGGCGGAGGAAGGCCATGCTGGGGCAAGTGGTGGAGAGCCCCAGGATGCTCAGGCCCAGGAGGAGGAGGAGGAGGAGGTGGTGGTGACAGAGTCAGGGCCTGAACATGCGGGAGAGCTAATCGTCCGGGGGTGGGACGACCTTAATGAGCAGCAGGAGCATGAAGCAGAAAATGCCCTTTCTGACAGCCAGGAAGAGTTGGAAAGCGGTCATCTCTCCCACATGGCTGCTCACATGCTCCTCTGCCTCAGGAAGGACCCCCGGATCATCCGACTGAAAGCGAGGGATGATCTGTGGGTGGCCACCATATTGGACCCACGCTGCAAGGGGAAAGTGGGGGAGTTAATGGGATGTACCCAACAATTTAGCTCCCGAATGTCAGCAATCCGGCAGGATTTAATCAGGCGAGTGGAGCAGGCCTTTCCACCACCACCTGAACCTCCGCTTTCCCATACTCAGCGACAGCCAGCTAGTCACAGCCAGCAGAGGTGTGGTGGCGGTAATACGAGCAGCAACCCCACCCGACCTGTTAATCTGCTGGCTGTGATGAGGGGATTTTACACGCCCCAATCACCCAATACTCCCACCAGCAGCAGCACTATCGGCAGCAGTAGTACTAGTCACCACCAACGGCTGGTTCGCATGGTGAATGACTACTTGGGGTCATCCAGTGCAACAGACAATATGGATACAGATGACCCCATGGAGTATTGGGTGAAAAAGCTGGACACCTGGCCTGAGCTCGCTCAGTACGCACTGGAGGTTCTGTCATGCCCCGCCTCCAGTGTGCTTTCTGAGCGGGTATTCAGTGCCGCAGGAGGGGTGGTCACCGACTACCGGACCCGTCTGTCCGCAGAAAATGTGGACAGACTCACATTTATTAAAATGAATGAGTCCTGGATCAATGACCAGTTCAAAGGCCCTGTCACTGATTCCAGAGAGTGAGTAAAAGGGTCTTGTCATAATCCCTCGCACGCTCTCCCGCAAAATTATATATTAATTGGATACAATCTCCCCAAAAATTTTCTAATGTAAAGCGGATCCGAGATGAAAAACTAAATCTAACAAGTCACTTGTCTATATACTGTATCTTGTCTAAAGTTTAGGGGCTTTATTCACAAAGCGGTGATAACTCAGTTATCATGCCTAAAAGACTTTAGGCATGATAACCTTTGCACCACACTGGTGAAAAGTCAGTTTAGGCATGATAAGTTTAGGTGTGATAAGTTTAGGTGTGATAAGTTTAGGCATGCTAAGTTTAGATAAGTTTAGTTCGCTTGCAAAGTCCCGCACGCAAAGCAGCGCCATTAAACTCTATGCGAAGTGCACCAGACTTTGCTAGCGCAAAACTTTTGATAAGCTGTGCACTGCGGTGCTAACGCAGTTGGGGCCTGATTCACAAAGCGGTGCTAACAGTTAGCACCCTGGTGAAAAGCCCTTTATCACGCCTAAACTCAGTTTAGGCATGATAAGTTTAGGTGTGCTAAGTTTAGGTGTGATAAGTTTAGGCATGATAAGTTTAGGTGTGATAAGTTTAGGCATGATAAGTTTAAGCGCCAACTGCGTTAGCACCGCAGTGCACAGCTGATCAAAAGTTTTGCGCTAGCAAAGTCTGGTGCACTTTGCATACAGTTTAATGGCGCTGCTTTGCGTGCGGGACTTTGCACGCTATCTACACTTATCTAAACTTAGCATGCCTAAACTTATCACACCTAAACTTATCACACCTAAACTTATCACACCTAAACTGGCTTTTCACCAGAGTGGTGCAAAGGTTATCATGCCTAAAATCTTTTAGGCGTGATAACTGAGTTATCACCGCTTTGTGAATCAGGCCCAAGGTGCTTAAACTTATCATGCCTAAACTTATCACACCTAAACTTATCATGCCTAAACTTATCATGCCTAAACTGCGTTTAGGCGTGATAAAGGGCTTTTCACCAGGGTGCTAACTGTTAGCACCGCTTTGTGAATCAGGCCCTAGATGTTTTACACAGCAAATCTAGCTGTAAACAGCTTCAACGGTATATTTTTCAACAATATTATTTTTTCCCGTGATACAAATGTGAGCAGAAATGTTTTCTGCTTGTCACTATTACACAATTACACACACAGGCACGCTTATCTGTGTCTAGGCATGCAAATCTGCATATCTGCATATTGTACTCTGTACTCCTATCTCCTCCATTACAAAGGCAACTGATCTGTATCTGCACTCTGTGTGTTGTCCGGGTTGAAAAATAGTGATGTCCGAGCTGTGGCGAGAGTCCAACTGTGGCTTCGCAACCGCTGCCTGGCTGGAACTAATGTATTTTATTTAAAAATAATTTCTGCTGCCTCTAACCAAAATTACTTCTGCGGCCGCCAACTCAGCTACCTGACGTTATACTTTTCTGCCCAGGTCTCTAGTGTGTGAGGGCCTGTACTGCTGCCATTACCTGCTGTGTCAAACCTCATGATACCTACCACTGCTGCGACAACTTCAACTTCTTGACATTATATCCTTCAATCCAGGTCTCTTTAGGGGCCGAGGGCTTGTACCGCTGCCGAAATTATTTCTTACTACCTGCTGTGTCAAACCTCATGATACCTACCACTGCTGCTGTGACAACTTCAACTTCTGGACTTTATAACCTTCAATCCAGTTCTCTCTAGGGGCCGAGGGCCTGTACCGCCGCTGAAATTATTTCTTACCACCTGCTGTGTCAAACCTCATGATACCTACCACTGCTGCTGCGACAACTTCAACTTCTGGACTTTATAACCTTCAATCCAGGTCTCTCTAGGGGCCGAGGGCCTGTACCGCCGCTGAAATTATTTCTTACCACCTGCTGTGTCAAACCTCATGATACCTACCACTGCTGCTGTGACTACTTCAACTGCTGGACTTTATACCCTTCAATCCAGGTCTCTCTAGGGGCCGAGGGCCTGTACCGCTGCTGACATTATTTCTTACTACCTGCTGTGTCAAACCTCATGATACCTACCACTGCTGCTGTGACAACTTCAACTTCTGGACTTTATAACCTTCAATCCAGGTCTCTCTAGGGGCCGAGGGCCTGTACCGCTGCTGACATTATTTCTTACCACCTGCTGTGTCAAACCTGATGATACCTACCACTGCTGCTGCGACAACTTCAACTTCTGGACTTTATAACCTTCAATCCAGGTCTCTCTAGGGGCCGAGGGCCTGTACCGCCGCTGAAATTATTTCTTACCACCTGCTGTGTCAAACCTCATGATACCTACCACTGCTGCTGTGACAACTTCAACTTCTGGACTTTATAACCTTCAATCCAGTTCTCTCTAGGGGCCGAGGGCCTGTACCGCCGCTGAAATTATTTCTTACCACCTGCTGTGTCAAACCTCATGATACCTACCACTGCTGCTGCGACAACTTCAACTTCTGGACTTTATAACCTTCAATCCAGGTCTCTCTAGGGGCCGAGGGCCTGTACCGCCGCTGAAATTATTTCTTACCACCTGCTGTGTCAAACCTCATGATACCTACCACTGCTGCTGTGACTACTTCAACTGCTGGACTTTATACCCTTCAATCCAGGTCTCTCTAGGGGCCGAGGGCCTGTACCGCTGCTGACATTATTTCTTACTACCTGCTGTGTCAAACCTGATGATACCTACCACTGCTGCTGTGACAACTTCAACTTCTGGACTTTATAACCTTCAATCCAGGTCTCTCTAGGGGCCAAGGGCATGTACCGCTGCTGACATTTTTACTTACTACCTGCTGTGTCAAACCTCATGATACCTACCTCTGCTGCTGTGACTACTTCAACTGCTGGACTTAACCTTGAATCCAGGTCTCTCTAGGGGTCAAGGGCATGTACCGCTGCTGAAATTATTTCTTACCACCTGCTGTGTCAAACCTCATGATACCTACCACTGCTGCTGTGACAACTTCAACTTCTGGACTTTATAACCTTCAATCCAGGTCTCTCTAGGGGCCGAGGGCCTGTACCGCTGCTGACATTATTTCTTACCACCTGCTGTGTCAAACCTGATGATACCTACCACTGCTGCTGTGACAACTTCAACTTCTGGACTTTATAACCTTCAATCCAGGTCTCTCTAGGGGCCGAGGGCCTGTACCGCTGCTGACATTATTTCTTACTACCTGCTGTGTCAAACTTCATGATACCTACCTCTGGTGCTGTGACTACTTCAACTTCTGGACATTATAACCTTCAATCCAGGTCTCTCTAGGGGCCGAGGGCCTGTACCGCTGCTGAAATTATTTCTTACCACCTGCTGTGTCAAACCTGAATATACCTACCACTGCTGCTGCGACAACTTCAACTTCTGGACTTTATAACCTTCAATCCAGGTCTCTCTAGGGGCCGAGGGCCTGTACCGCCACTGAAATTATTTCTTACCACCTGCTGTGTCAAACCTCATGATACCTACCTCTGGTGCTGTGACTACTTCAACTTCTGGACATTATAACCTTCAATCCAGGTCTCTCTAGGGGCCGAGGGCCTGTACCGCTGCTGAAATTATTTCTTACCACCTGCTGTGTCAAACCTGATGATACCTACCACTGCTGCTGTGACAACTTCAACTTCTGGACTTTATAACCTTCAATCCAGGTCTCTCTAGGGGCCAAGGGCATGTACCGCTGCTGACATTTTTACTTACTACCTGCTGTGTCAAACCTCATGATACCTACCTCTGCTGCTGTGACTACTTCAACTGCTGGACTTAACCTTGAATCCAGGTCTCTCTAGGGGTCAAGGGCATGTACCGCTGCTGAAATTATTTCTTACCACCTGCTGTGTCAAACCTCATGATACCTACCACTGCTGCTGTGACAACTTCAACTTCTGGACTTTATAACCTTCAATCCAGGTCTCTCTAGGGGCCGAGGGCCTGTACCGCCGCTGAAATTATTTCTTACCACCTGCTGTGTCAAACCTGATGATACCTACCACTGCTGCTGCGACAACTTCAACTTCTGGACTTTATAACCTTCAATCCAGGTCTCTCTAGGGGCCGAGGGCCTGTACCGCCACTGAAATTATTTCTTACCACCTGCTGTGTCAAACCTCATGATACCTACCACTGCTGCTGTGACAACTTCAACTTCTGGACTTTATAACCTTCAATCCAGGTCTCTCTAGGTGCCGAGGGCCTGTACCGCCGCTGAAATTATTTCTTACCACCTGCTGTGTCAAACCTCATGATACCTACCACTGCTGCTGTGACAACTTCAACTTCTGGACTTTATAACCTTCAATCCAGGTCTCTCTAGGGGCCGAGGGCCTGTACCGCTGCTGACATTATTTCTTACCACCTGCTGTGTCAAACCTGATGATACCTACCACTGCTGCTGCGACAACTTCAACTTCTGGACTTTATAACCTTCAATCCAGGTCTCTCTAGGGGCCGAGGGCCTGTACCGCCGCTGAAATTATTTCTTACCACCTGCTGTGTCAAACCTCATGATACCTACCACTGCTGCTGTGACTACTTCAACTGCTGGACTTTATACCCTTCAATCCAGGTCTCTCTAGGGGCCGAGGGCCTGTACCGCTGCTGACATTATTTCTTACTACCTGCTGTGTCAAACCTGATGATACCTACCACTGCTGCTGTGACAACTTCAACTTCTGGACTTTATAACCTTCAATCCAGGTCTCTCTAGGGGCCAAGGGCATGTACCGCTGCTGACATTTTTACTTACTACCTGCTGTGTCAAACCTCATGATACCTACCTCTGCTGCTGTGACTACTTCAACTGCTGGACTTAACCTTGAATCCAGGTCTCTCTAGGGGTCAAGGGCATGTACCGCTGCTGAAATTATTTCTTACCACCTGCTGTGTCAAACCTCATGATACCTACCACTGCTGCTGTGACAACTTCAACTTCTGGACTTTATAACCTTCAATCCAGGTCTCTCTAGGGGCCGAGGGCCTGTACCGCCGCTGAAATTATTTCTTACCACCTGCTGTGTCAAACCTGATGATACCTACCACTGCTGCAGTGACAACTTCAACTTCTGGACTTTATAACCTTCAATCCAGGTCTCTCTAGGGGCCAAGGGCATGTACCGCTGCTGACATTTTTACTTACTACCTGCTGTGTCAAACCTCATGATACCTACCTCTGCTGCTGTGACTACTTCAACTGCTGGACTTAACCTTGAATCCAGGTCTCTCTAGGGGTCAAGGGCATGTACCGCTGCTGAAATTATTTCTTACCACCTGCTGTGTCAAACCTCATGATACCTACCACTGCTGCTGTGACAACTTCAACTTCTGGACTTTATAACCTTCAATCCAGGTCTCTCTAGGGGCCGAGGGCCTGTACCGCCGCTGAAATTATTTCTTACCACCTGCTGTGTCAAACCTGATGATACCTACCACTGCTGCTGTGACAACTTCAACTTCTGGACTTTATAACCTTCAATCCAGGTCTCTCTAGGGGCCGAGGGCCTGTACCGCCGCTGACATTATTTCTTACTACCTGCTGTGTCAAACCTCATGATACCTACCTCTGGTGCTGTGACTACTTCAACTTCTGGACATTATAACCTTCAATCCAGGTCTCTCTAGGGGCCGAGGGCCTGTACCGCTGCTGAAATTATTTCTTACCACCTGCTGTGTCAAACCTCATGATACCTACCACTGCTGCTGTGACAACTTCAACTTCTGGACTTTATAACCTTCAATCCAGGTCTCTCTAGGGGCCGAGGGCCTGTACCGCCGCTGAAATTATTTCTTACCACCTGCTGTGTCAAACCTGATGATACCTACCACTGCTGCTGTGACAACTTCAACTTCTGGACTTTATAACCTTCAATCCAGGTCTCTCTAGGGGCCGAGGGCCTGTACCGCTGCTGACATTATTTCTTACCACCTGCTGTGTCAAACCTGATGATACCTACCACTGCTGCTGCGACAACTTCAACTTCTGGACTTTATAACCTTCAATCCAGGTCTCTCTAGGGGCCGAGGGCCTGTACCGCTGCTGACATTATTTCTTACCACCTGCTGTGTCAAACCTCATGATACCTACCACTGCTGCTGTGACAACTTCAACTTCTGGACTTTATAACCTTCAATCCAGGTCTCTCTAGGGGCCGAGGGCCTGTACCGCCGCTGAAATTATTTCTTACCACCTGCTGTGTCAAACCTGATGATACCTACCACTGCTGCTGTGACAACTTCAACTTCTGGACTTTATAACCTTCAATCCAGGTCTCTCTAGGGGCCGAGGGCCTGTACCGCTGCTGACATTATTTCTTACCACCTGCTGTGTCAAACCTGATGATACCTACCACTGCTGCTGCGACAACTTCAACTTCTGGACTTTATAACCTTCAATCCAGGTCTCTCTAGGGGCCGAGGGCCTGTACCGCTGCTGACATTATTTCTTACCACCTGCTGTGTCAAACCTCATGATACCTACCACTGCTGCTGTGACAACTTCAACTTCTGGACTTTATAACCTTCAATCCAGGTCTCTCTAGGGGCCGAGGGCCTGTACCGCCGCTGACATTATTTCTTACTACCTGCTGTGTCAAACCTCATGATACCTACCTCTGGTGCTGTGACTACTTCAACTTCTGGACATTATAACCTTCAATCCAGGTCTCTCTAGGGGCCGAGGGCCTGTACCGCCACTGAAATTATTTCTTACCACCTGCTGTGTCAAACCTCATGATACCTACCACTGCTGCTGTGACAACTTCAACTTCTGGACTTTATAACCTTCAATCCAGGTCTCTCTAGGGGCCGAGGGCCTGTACCGCCGCTGAAATTATTTCTTACCACCTGCTGTGTCAAACCTCATGATACCTACCACTGCTGCTGCGACAACTTCAACTTCTGGACTTTATAACCTTCAATCCAGTTCTCTCTAGGGGCCGAGGGCCTGTACCGCCGCTGAAATTATTTCTTACCACCTGCTGTGTCAAACCTCATGATACCTACCACTGCTGCTGCGACAACTTCAACTTCTGGACTTTATAACCTTCAATCCAGGTCTCTCTAGGGGCCGAGGGCCTGTACCGCTGCTGACATTATTTCTTACCACCTGCTGTGTCAAACCTCATGATACCTACCACTGCTGCTGTGACAACTTCAACTTCTGGACTTTATAACCTTCAATCCAGGTCTCTCTAGGGGCCGAGGGCCTGTACCGCCGCTGACATTATTTCTTACTACCTGCTGTGTCAAACCTCATGATACCTACCTCTGGTGCTGTGACTACTTCAACTTCTGGACATTATAACCTTCAATCCAGGTCTCTCTAGGGGCCGAGGGCCTGTACCGCCACTGAAATTATTTCTTACCACCTGCTGTGTCAAACCTCATGATACCTACCACTGCTGCTGTGACAACTTCAACTTCTGGACTTTATAACCTTCAATCCAGGTCTCTCTAGGGGCCGAGGGCCTGTACCGCCGCTGACATTATTTCTTACTACCTGCTGTGTCAAACCTCATGATACCTACCTCTGGTGCTGTGACAACTTCAACTTCTGGACTTTATAACCTTCAATCCAGGTCTCTCTAGGGGCCGAGGGCCTGTACCGCTGCTGACATTATTTCTTACCACCTGCTGTTTCAAACCTGATGATACCTACCACTGCTGCTGCGACAACTTCAACTTCTGGACTTTATAACCTTCAATCCAGGTCTCTCTAGGGGCCGAGGGCCTGTACCGCTGCTGACATTATTTCTTACCACCTGCTGTGTCAAACCTCATGATACCTACCACTGCTGCTGTGACAACTTCAACTTCTGGACTTTATAACCTTCAATCCAGGTCTCTCTAGGGGCCGAGGGCCTGTACCGCCGCTGAAATTATTTCTTACCACCTGCTGTGTCAAACCTCATGATACCTACCACTGCTGCTGCGACAACTTCAACTTCTGGACTTTATAACCTTCAATCCAGGTCTCTCTAGGGGCCGAGGGCCTGTACCGCTGCTGACATTATTTCTTACTACCTGCTGTGTCAAACCTGATGATACCTACTACTGCTGCTGTGACAACTTCAACTTCTGGACTTTATAACCTTCAATCCAGGTCTCTGTAGGGGCCGAAGGCCTGTACCGCTGTCGACATTATTACCTGCTGCTATGTCAAACCTTATGAAACCTACTTCTGGGGCTGTGACAACTTCAACTGCTGGACTTTATATCCTTCAATCCAGGTTAGAGAAGTGTTGTGATCGTCACAAATTAATAAAAGTATTCTAAGTAGTAGAGTGAGAGGAAGATTTTAAATCCTGAACAATTTGAGGGACAATTTAACTTCTGATTTAATTTCAACCGATCTTTTGAAAGAGTAAAATTTTAAATGAAGCCTTGGTTAAATTGGACATTAGAATGTTTTTTTAGTTGAACACGCAACATTTGTTGAATGTTGTACAATGAAATTCTTAACACAGACATAACATATTGGATACTTCTCCCCATTACCAAAATAAATTTTGGAGCCGACACCAGACAAAAACATACCCGGCCACCGCCAGGCCATTAGCTAGTGAATGCATAAATTGGTTAATTTAAAAAAAAAAAAAAGGACTTTTTTTTAAGCAATATTTTAATTGCAATAAAAAAAATAAAAATAAATAAAAAAAAAAAAAAAAAATATATATATATATATATATATATATATATATATATATATATATATATATATATATGTGTCTATAAATATAAAATATACAAACATGAACAACAATAAACATATACAGATTTATCCATTTAAAGATTTAAATGGCAAAATACCAAAATGCTCTCATAGAGAGAAACAACAAATTGTGAGAACAGTCATAGTCAACCCACAGACCGGCACAAAACACGTACAACATCATCTTGCTGCAGAGGGAGTCACTGTGTATTGTGCAACCATTCGGCATACTTGACACAAGGAGATGCTGTATGCGAGAGTGATGCAGAGGAAGCCTTTTACCTGCACACACCACAAACAGAGCTGCATGAGTTATGCTAAAGCACATTTTGGATAAGCCACCTTCATTTTGAAATACGGTGCTGCGGCCTGATAGAACATTAGGTTATTTTTTCATAACAAGGTGCGTTATGTATGTATGAAAAAAAGAAAGCACATCATTTCAAGAAAAGCACCTGCTAATGACAGTAAAATTTGGTGCTGGTATTGTTGTTGGCCTGTGTGGGTAGTGCAGGGACTGGAAATCTTTTCAAAGTTGAGGGACGCATGGATTCAACTCAGTATCAGTATCAGGGTACCAATGTCTCAGAATCAGTGATAAATCTGAAGCTGCGCCAGGATTGAAACTTGCCACAAGACAACGACCCAAAACACTAATCAAAATCCACTAAGGCAATAAGGCATTCATGCAGCAGAGGTACAAGTACAACGTTCTGGAATTGACATCTCACCCAGACCCAGACCTGAATGAATTAACAGCAACGCACTTCAAGTTACAGTGGCTTGCAAAAGTATTTCGGCCCCCTTGAAGTTTACCACATTTTGTCACATTACTGCCACAAACATGAATCAATTTTATTGGAATTCCACGTGAAAGACCAATACAAAGTGGTGTACACGTGAGAAGTGGCATGAAAAACATGCATGATTTCAAAAAATTTTTGGAAATAATTAATTGAAAAGTGGGGTGTGAGTAATTATTCAGCCCCCTTTGCTCTGAGAGCAGTCAGAGAGCAGTCAATTGACCATACACATTGCCTGATGAGTGCTAATGACTAATTACAGTGCACCTGTGTGTATTCGAATGTCAGTTCTGTGATGGCCTCAGAGGTTGAAAAAGACAATATTGTGAGCAACAACACCATGATGACTAAATAACACAACAGACAGGTCGGGGGTAAAGTTATTGAGAAATGTAAAGCAGCCGTTTGTCGACAAAAAAATTGTACTGCTGCCATTCTTGAAATCTTGGAAAAAAACCTCTTGAAGTCTGCAAAAGACTGGAGACTTGGGTGGACGTTCACCTTCCAGCAGGACAATGACCCTAAACAGAAAGCCAGGGCAACAAATTACAATGGTTAAAAAAAATATATATATATTCATGTGTTGGAATGGGCAACTCAAAGTCCAGATTGAAATCCAAACGGGAATCAGTAGCAAGATATGAAAACTGCTGTTCGCAAACGCTGTCCATCTAATCTGACTGAGCTGGAGCTGTTTTGCAAAGAAGAATGGGCAAGGATTTCAGTCGCTAGATGTGCAAAGCTGGTAGAGACATGCCCTAAAAGACTGGCATCTGTAATTGCAGCAAAATGTGGTTCTACAAAGTATTTACTTTGGGGGCTGAATAATTACGCACACCAAACTTCACTAAGCAGTTATTTATTTTGTTTTTTAAAAGTTTTTGGAATCATGTACGATTTTCGAGCCTTTTCTCACGTGTATGTATACAACACTATATACTGGTCTTTGAGGTGGAATAAAAAAAAATTACCGTATATTCTGTCGTATGAGACCACAGGGCGTATAAGACGACCCCCCAACTTTTCCAGTTAAAATATAGAGTTTGGGATATACTCGCTGTATAAGACTACACTTCTTCCAATGAACACCAAATAAAAAATATCATATGCTGGTGCTATGTATGAACAGATACTGGTGCTGTACTGTACGTGGTGCCCAGTATATAACAGTATATAGGCGATTGACTGGTTGGATTGGTCAACACTCCTTGTCTCCCTGTTTATCAGAGCGGCATGGAAGAATAGACTGCGTTATGGCCATAAAACACGCCTCTTTCACCTTCTGGCCTTCCCCTATTTACCTCCTTCTCTGCCTCTCAGATCGCGCACATGTGCGCCTGCGCCGTTTCACTACAGTCCCCAGCAGCGAGATATGAAAATCGGTAACAGGATAGAGCGTATCACCATGCATCAATTACACCCGCCGTATAAGACGACCCCTGACTTTTCAGAAGATTTTCAAGGTTTAAAAAGTAGTCTTATACGCCAGAATATACAGTATTTATGTTTGTGACAGTAATGTCACAAAAGGTGGAAAAATTCGAGGGGGCCGAATACTTTTGCAAACCACTGTAAGGCTTGAAGTTAAAAAGCAATAACATTTTCAGATAAACACAAGGGATTAATGATGAGAACAGTCAGAGTCAACCATCATCAGAACAACACAAAAGACCTGCATAATCATCTTGATGCAGTGACTGTGCAGCATTCAACCTATGGCCACACTTACACAAGGAGATGCTGTATGCGAGAGTGAAGCAGAGTAAGCCTTCTCTCCGCCCACAGCACAAACAGAGCCAAAAGAAAACCATTCAGGTTTATCATCTCTATGATTTTCTTCTGTCTTGAGCAAGACTTCAGGAACAAGTTACATTCTTCTTTTCCCAGCAAGCTGGGAAAAAGACTCATGCAGCTGCTGTGCCTCCTGTCTGTACTGCAATACCCTCTGCCGCTGAACCTCAGCTTCTGCCTCTGCCGCCTCTCTTTGTTGAACCATATTCGCCACATGTTGGTTAAATTGGGCTTCCAGTTGTTGCAGGCGATTTTCAAATTCTGCCCTTTGTTGCTGCATCCCGCTTTCATACTCTGACTTCCATAAAGCTAGTGTTGAAGTTAGACCCTGAACCTGAACTTCAAGCTGACCCACACGTTCACTGACATTTCCTGTGCCTGGAAATCAAAAGATGAAAAAAAAAAAAAAAACTCAATATGCATTAACCCTAAGTACTAATAAAAGTCAACTGCGATCACATTTCAATGTAAAAACTAGACGTTGTCGTTTAAGAGGAAACCACAGGACAGGGTCGGACCGGGAGCTGGAAAAACTGAAGAAATACACTTGCTGGCCAAGCAGCAGTAATAATCAAGTGTTGCTGCTCACAGTAAAGAAGACTTGCTGAAGGTTTGCTTTGGGTGTGATAGCATTGGGTTACTGCAGCTTGGCCAGTTTTTGCTCAGTTTTTCCCCCTCACAGTCCGACACTGCCACATGATGTTGTCTATGTGTCTGATTGACTGTATGTGGCTCCGCCTAACTTGACCAATTTTAACCCCAGTCACCCAGTGACCCAGTGTGCCAACCAAGTATGGGAAGTCTGTCTTTAATACGTTGAGAATTACAGCTGTTTACATTTACTCATTGAAGTCACTAGGGAAAATGAGATTGACTTTTTGTTGCTCCGCCCTATTTTTTTAGTCCCCAAAATGTGACATAATGTTTCAGCTTCACTCCATGACCAAGTGACCCAAGTTTGGTGAGTGTAACTTGTAACTGTAACAAAGCTTTACGAGTGGCAATAGTTTCAAATTTTCCAATAAAAGTCTATTTGAAATATGGGGTTTCAGATTTCTACTCCTTAAACTCTGGTAGGAGTAGCGTATAGGAAATTGATACATTTTTTTGGCCGTTAATAACTCCACCCACTTTGGGATGACCCCCCCCCCAAAAAAAAAAAATATTTGTATTTGGGTTGACACCAACAATATGTGTTCCGAGTAAGGGGGTTGTAGCTTCAAAATTGTCGGAGTGGCAGCGATTTGAAATTTTTATCTGTCAAAGTCCATACGGAAACAGGGGTCTTCCAGGATCCGCTGCAAGGGCCCAGAGTGTGGGAACGCTTAATAAAGCACAAACGACGAATAAGTGTGGAAATTTTGGCGCTTTTACACATAAAACTGTAGGAGGAGTAGCGTGTAGAAAATGGGGGGGGGGGGTGTGCACTACTAATAATCAAAAGAACGAGCTGAAATATTAATTTTCTCAAGTGCTACTTTTGCCTTGTGGGGATCTGTGATACTAACACTGGACCTTAAAGAGGAACTCTAGCCTAAACAAACATACTGTCATATGTACAAGTTACAGTAGTTATGTAAATTAAAATAGATAGGTATTATAATCTCTTAAGCACACTGTTTTAAAAGGACAGGCAAAGGTGTGTGATTTCATGATGGCAGCCATATTTTTGTTTGAAAGGAGGAGATAGGGAGCATGACACGCAGTTCCAACTGTCCTGTGTCCTGATCACCTCTCCCAGTTGCTAGGCAACGTGATTAACAAAATAGAAAATCCCATCATGCTCTTCACAGAATCAGGGTAAAAAAGCCCTGTTTTTTTTATTTGAAGGACAGATCTTTGCTAAAAATTCCGCTAAAAAATGTTTCTTTGGTAAGAAAAAAAAAGTTCTGATGCTGTGAAACTGTTAGAAACACAAAGCCTTTTCAGTTCTGCTGAGGCGATTTTTAGTCCAGAGGTTCATTTTAAGCTTTGCAACTGTAACTTTATCATTCAATGACACCATCCATTTTCCGACTTAGAATAAACTTGTAAGACCCTTAGCAAGGACATTTTAATCCTCACTAGTTAGCGGGTCCGGGGAATGCAGCCCCAAAACCTCTCACATGATGTCAGCAGGCAAGTTTTAGCCGCTTGTGTTGTATGTCTAAATTAAATGTTGTTTAGATTATTATATTTAAGATAACCTTTTTCATGAAATTTATCTTTTGATAGTGTTGCACATGCGCCCAAGAGTCCATTCTTAGCTTTGTTTTATACTACTATTCATGTTGACATGGTGAATGTGCAGATTTTTGAAAATTGATTTCAGATATATTGCAAATATTTTTTGGTCGACGGTCTAATTGGAAGTTGGCCCGTTATCTAAGTAGTCACTGTGTAATCATTGTTGATTAACACTGAATGCATTTTGTTACAACTGACATATGCAGAAAACGATTGGTGAAGCCACAAATCGCACAACCATCAAAGGGATGGCCTACAGCAGCAGAAGACCCAAGCGGGTACCACTCATCTCCACTACAAATGGGAAAGAGGCTACAATTTGAGCAAGTCTCCCAAAATTGTCCAAATGAAGACTGGCAAAATGTTGCCTGGTGTTATGAGTCTCGATAGATTCAGAATGTGGCGAGAAAAGATTGCGAACCTGGGACCATCATGCCTTCTTACCACCGTGTAGGCTGACGGTGGTTCTTTAAATTTTTGGGAGATCTTTTCTTGCCACACTTTAGGGCCCTTAGTGCCAAATTGCCAATGGGGCATCATTTACATGCCACGGGCTACCTGAGCATTGTTTCTGACCATGTCCATCCCTTCATGACCACCATGTACCCATCATCTGATGGCCACTTCCAGCAGGATCATGCACCATGTCACAAAGAATAATTTCAAAATGGTTTCTTGAACATGACAATGAGTTCACTATACTTAAATGTCCCCACAGTCACCAGATCTCAACCCAATAGAGCATCTTTGGGATGTCATGGAACAGGAGCTTCGTGCCCTGGATGTCCATCCCACAAATCTCCATCAAATGCAAGATCTATGCCTCATAGAATTAAGTGTGGTCTGAAGGGAAAAGTGGGTGAAACACCATATTAGTACGGCGTTCAAAATAATCCTTCCAATGAGTGTAACTATTTAATGTGGAAAAATTCGACAAATTACCATTATCAGTAATTTATATACTATACATTTGTTACAACCCAGTTGTGTATAACGCTGAGAAGCATGGGAGTGTAGAACAATGCCAGCTGAGAAAAATGGTGTATGAAAACTGTCATACAGTAGTGTATCAGTTCCTTCCTACTTGCTGAATCTTTATGCTATAAAAATGTAAGTCGAACTTACGATCAACTGGTGTGGTGGATGTGCTTCTACCAGCTGTACTCCTGCTGGCGCGGCGGAGGTTGTGCCTATGTTCCACAGACAATGAAGCTATGGAAAATGAAAAACATGGTATTATAAACGACTGAACGATCTAATTACAACAAAAACCCAAATTTTTAAAGAACAAATAGCTTTTTAACCAGACAAGGTCTACAGTGCAAGTCAATTCTTTCTAGTACAATGGTAAACCTTTTCAACCTTTCACAGTACATACAGCAATCCAATGATTACCTTACATAAATTATTATGTCAAATGAAACTTAAAGTTTTGAATAGAACTTGAAGAACTAAACAGGGCATAGCAAGACAATCACCTAATCATTAAAGGCAAGAGAATGCGCAAAAAGTTAATTACCCATTATAACACCATTTCACCACCTACACTGGGATCTGACCTATTAACCCTTGTTAAATATATACTTTTTATAAATTTCACATGAATCCATATTATATCAGTTGTGACAAAGTGGCTGGGAAGGTGCCACTCTCTTTGTCACAAGTGATGTGCGATGGACGGTATGTTGCACCCAGGTTCAGGCGCTACATCCTGTAGCAGCTCCGGAGGATAGGCTTTTGCTGACTGTCAGGAGTGACAGGGGTTAAAGCCTTGAGAAGGGTCCGGAGCTGACCAGATGTAGAGCAGGGTGGGTGCATCTGGTCGCCAGGTCCTGGGTGGAATATAGTATGCATTATATTTGTGGACTGCTGCCTGTCTAGCCCACAAAGGGTTAACAACAGAGCTAACAAGTCTCTGGAGAGGAAGAGGTGAGGAGGGGTGTGTGACAATCCAGCCCCGCGATCCCGTCGAGATCTGCTACCGTTAGCGTACGCAGGAAGTACGGGCGCAGACGGACAACGAGATCGGTTGCTGGATCGTCAGAGGTAAAATAGAAAATGAAAAAGGAGACAGAGCGTGCCAATCCCGTCTAATCTGCTCCCGTTAGCATACGCAGGAAGTACGGTGAACAGACTGACAATAAGGATTGGTCTTGCAGCTGCCGACAATATGTAATGGGACAAACATCCACCAATCCCGTATTACTAGGCCACTGTTGACATGCAGGTCTCATGCACTAGAGACTGCTGGAGGCAAATTCACTGTGTGCGTAGTAAACGGTTAAGATTGGTTGGAGGTGCCCATACATGTACAATTCTGATTGTATATACAATCGGTAAACTAAAAATATCGGTTTCGCGCTGGAAATCGGGTAATAAACTGCCACCACTCTCTCAAGTTCAGGGAAGAAAGAGACTCCCGCTATCATAATACGGTAGCCAGCCCAATCACGTTCAACACGCCCAAGTCACCGTTCGGGGAATAGTCACTTCCGACGGCTTAAAGACTGAGCAATGTGACGTTAAAGAACGGTTACTGGGTCCCTATATGATGCAATCTCGAATTGTATTTACAATCGAGAAACGAAAGTTATCGATTTCGCACAGGAAATCTGGTACTAGCTAATCCTAGAAGGAAGAAACGGTTATTTACAACCTAGCTAGCAAACAATTTATAAGCAAATCATAAAACAATGCGGTAGTATGACTGACTCTTCAGAGGGCAGATTCGTTATAGCAGCAATCAGATGACCAGAAAAGGCACACAACTGAACGATAAAATCGTTAGTTTATTTCTAAACTACATACACACAGCTTATTTTAGAACAGATTGATTGGACAGAGAGAAGAGAGGAAGAGAAACAGAATGTCTGAATATACAGTTTAAATACCGTTATTGGTAGTCCCTGCGGCAATCGCAAGTCTTTGGCGAAAGTCCCAAAATGGCGGTTGCCATGCGGCCAACAGGCCTTTGTTAGAAAGTTCGAAGATGGAGGTTTTGGCCCGTGTCCCTGCGAGCTGCCAGGATGTTACTAGGCATCAGATTGAAGGTAAAGGACCCAGAGCTTTCTGGGCTCTGTCTGGTTATAGCCCCCACTCCAGCAAGGAGGGGTTAGGGGGCGTGGATCACACACCTCTTTGGAACAGGAGGTCTCTGCCCCTCTCATAGAGGCAAGAATTTACCTGAATCATGATAAGTGTGCTCATCTGCAAACCGTACAAGTTATGTTAAATCTAATAACATTTTTAGGTTTGTCAGAATTTATCAAGAACGTTGATACCAAACTTGGGGGGTTTAGAGTGAACGGTGACCCCAAAATGCATATCTCTGCTTTGGCAGGGCTTACCTTGAAATCAGAAACATCCAAGCGTGCGGTTGGTTCAAAATTTCAGAATAAGCGGGTTCTACAGGCCGTTGCCTATTTGGGAAGTCATCTTTATGATAAAAGATGGATTTCATATTTGTGAGGTCACAGATAGGTTTCCTACTAGTCACTGAGAAAGCCAGCTGTAGTCTCTAAGTGGCTTCTGCAGGATGTTAGCAGGACCTCCTGTGGCTGCTCTTTTCATGTAAGGAGCTGAGGAGCCACCAAGTCTGGGTTAGGCAGTGGAGGTGTGAGATTTCCCTCTTTCTGCCTGCTTGGGGGTCCCTGAATGCCCAGGACCCTTTGTCACACGGAGGTTTGAAAAAACTAGGTAATAAGAGCATTTTCTACATTTGACCAGGGAGAGGAACTGTTAACCCCAGGCTTCCCTGGTCTTTTTATAAACCAAGCCTTTCCCTATCTGCTGTCATTTTTTTAATAGTGGCAACAGGGAATATTTTATAAGGCTCTAACTACTTTTTTAGGACGAATAAACGTTGATTTGTCACAGGGTGTGTCCAGCAGGTTCTGTCAGTCTGGACAGAAAAGGTTTTCGTTTGTTTCCAGGAAGTAGCTCTGCTGAGAAGCTGATGCAGGGGACTGCATGTGTTTGGACTGACATTTGTGTGTTACTCAACGCTGAAAGTAAGCACCCGGCCGGAGTTGGCCTTACCTTTGTTTTGGTGGAATTACTTTATTACTGAACTGCAAACTGTTGTTTGTGAACCTGCTGCCAAAATAAACTTTGATTTATGTTTGCATATAAACCTGCTTGGAGTTGCTCTGTTCCTGCTACAATGCTTACCATCTGAAGAGGGTCCTCACACAGTCCATATGTATTATTCACTTACGCCTTCTATTCTATTTTGCACTTTTGCCTATTTTATCTTACTTCTGAAGTAATGTACTGTACTGCAGCACAGTACTGAACATGAACAACTCTGTTTTGCAAACAATGATGTGCCCTGTTATTAATATAACTGCTGCCATTGTTAAGAAATATTGCTTACAGCATGGAAACCGTCTATGACAGTGACTTACTGAGGCAAATGAAAACTTTGAAGTACAAGGTAAACAAAAAACTGCTGAAGCAGTCGGATTCACAACTTTGATAACATACAGAGTGCGGTCATTTCCTTACCAATGCTTACTTTCAACATCATGAAGAAAAAAAAAACTTACATGCAACCGATCGGCTACGGCGCCTACGTTTCCTACTCCGGCCTCTGTGTTTCTGTGCAGTAGGAGGAGCAGCCGTTTCAGCTGCAGCAGCGGTTTCATCTGCAGCAGCAGGAGTTTCCACTGGCTCAGCTGAGTCACCGGTAGGAGGGCTGCGATCAGGGCTGGTCCTGGGAGTGATGTTGGCTGAAGAGGGTGGAGAAGAGGAGGAACGGGCCGGCTCCTGCAGTCGTGCTGTCCTACGATGATGACGAGCTGGAAAAGAATGTTGGAAAATTATCAAAAAAAAAACACATACTAAGTAAAGGTAAACATTGCATTGGGGAACAATAACTACACAAAGTGAATGATAGACGTTATCAATATAATGATATAGCCTTACCTAAAGAATTATTAGGAACACCCCTTCAATTTATGATTAATGCAGTTATTATGATACCCCGTTGCTGAACTCTGCCTGTCCATTGGAGTACGTATCTGTCTCCTGAATCTGTACCTTATCTGTCTGTGTGTTAATGACCTGGCTTGTCCGACCTCGAGAACTGGCCTCACTGTTAGAGGCAGTTCCCAGACCTGTTAGTGACACTCCCTCATTGGTGTCACTCACGTTCTGTCCTTCCCACTATTCTCAGCCTGGCTCCGCCCCTTGGGGAGCATCAGGCCTGTGGAAGGAATCTGATCCAGAGTACTTGCTCTTACTGTCTAGCACCTATCCTATAGGTGTTTGGCTCAATATATACTGTTGCACCGAACACTATCATCTCTCAGGTGTCCAGAGGTTAGAGATATATCTGATTATCGGTGATACTGCAGATCATCAATAATCAGGTATATATCTGCATTCTCGGTGATACTGCAGATCACCGGTAATCAGACCCTCTCTGTGTTACACCTATCGTTACATAGAGGGTAGAGGATTATGGGCCAACTGATTCAAGCTGATAGAAGAGCAACGTTAACTGAAATAACCACTCATTAAAAACAAGGTATGCAGCAAAGCATTTGTGAAGCCACAACATGCACAACCTTGAGGCACATGGGCTACTGTAGCAGAAGAACCCACCGGGTAGCACTCATCTCCACTACAAATGGGATAAAGAGGGTACAATTTGCCAAAGCTCAGCAAATGTAGACAGTTGATTTGAAAAATGTTGCCCGGTGCTATCATTCTCGATAGACTCTGATTTTGTTGTAAAAAGAATGACAACATGGAACCATCATTAATTATTTCTTTATTTCAGTATTTATATAGCGCCGACATATTACTCAGCGCTGTACAGAGTGTATTCTCTTGTCACTAACTGTCCCTCAGAGAGGCTCACAATCTAGTCCCTACCATAATCATATGTTTATGTATGTATTGTATAGTGCATGCATCATAGTCTACGGACATTTTTTAGGGAGAAGCCAATTAACTGATCTGTATATTTTTGGGATGTGGGAGGAAACCAGAGTGCCAAGAGGAAACACACGGAGATATGGGCAAAATATACAAACTCGTTGCAGATGTTGACTTGGCTGGTATTCAAACCATGGACCCAGCGTTGCAAGGCGAGAGCGTTAACCACTATAACACCGTGCTGCCCATGTCCATCATGCCTTGCTACAACTGTGCAGGCTGGTGGTGGTGATGTACTGGTGTGAGGGATGTTTTATTGGCACACTTTAGGCCCCTAAGTGCAAATTGGTCATCATTTAAATGCCACGGGCTACCTGAGCATTGTTTCTGACCATGTCCATCCTTCATGACCACCATGTACCCATCCTCTGATGGATACTTGCAGCAATATAATGCACCATATCACAAAAAAAAAAAAAAAAAAAAAGGTTTCTTGAAAATGCCAATGAGTTCACTGTATTAAAATGGCCCCCACAGTCATCCGATCTCAACCCAATAGAACATCTTTGGGATGTGATGGAACGGGAGCTTCGTGCCCTGGATGTCCATCCAACAAATCTCCATCAACTGCAAAATGCTATCCTATCAATATGGGCCAACATCTCTAAAGAATGCTTTCAGCACCTTCCTGCATCAATGCCACGTAGAATTAAGGCACTTGTGAAGGTGAACATGAGCCAAACTCCATAATGGTGTTCCTAAAAATCATTAAAGGTGAAGGTTCAGGGAGGGGGGTTAAAAAATAGAAATCCATTTCCACTTACCTGGTGCTTCCTCCAGCCCGTGGCAGGCAGGAGGTGCCCTCGCCGTCGCTCCGCAGGCTCCCGCTGGTTTCCGGTGCCCGACCCGACCTGGCCAGGCCGGCTGCCAGGTCGGGCTCTTCTGTGCTCCAATGCCCGGCACTTCTGCGTCCCACGCCGGCGCGCTGACGTCATGCGCAGTACAGCCCAGCGGACGTCCGATGACGTCAGCGCGCCGGCGTGGGACGCAGAAGTGCCTGGCCAGGTCGGGTCGGGCACCGGAGACCAGCGGGAGCCTGCGGAGCGACGGCGAGGGCACCTCCTGCCTGCCACGGGCTGGAGGAAGCACCAGGTAAGTGGAAATGGATTTCTATTTTTTTACTCCCCTCCCTGAACCTTCCCTTTAAGGTGAGTGTATTTAGGGCTGGTTATGCTAAAGATGAGAATAGTCAATGTAAATAAAAAATGATATAGAAATATCAAAACAAAGAATTTACTTACATCTCCTAATGTCACGTTTTATTCTCCTCACTGCTCCTGGAGTTTTAGATTTGAAATCACTCCACATGGTCTGTAATTTCTTTACAGACCATGTGCGATTGAACCTGGAGCGAAGACCGTCAGAGAGCTGGCCCAATACGATCCTCTTTTCCTCTCTTCTGCCCTTATCATAACGGCCTTCCAACATGGTCTGTAAATATATATAAAAAATAAATTGTCTAAGTTGTAAGTAGTACTGTAAACATCAAATGCAGCAATAAAGACAATATCAATACAAGTCCAAAAAAAAAAAAAAAAAAATTGTCACTGGTGACTATGAAAGTCGTTACAGATGAAGCATTCATTGTAGTTATTGAGAAATGTATTACAAGACAGCAGTGGTGCTCATCTGAGCTAGGATCTCCACGTTACTCGGATATCCTAGCTCTTTTTCCACTATTCTAATTCGAATACCGAGCTCGAATAGTATTAGCTATCTGGGCTGTGCTATCCGAGCGCACTCGGATAGCAAGCAGCTATCCGGAGTTATCCTAGCTATCCGAGCTCGGATAGCGTCACGAGCTATTAGCGGCATGCCAGACGTCACCTCGAGTCCTCACCAGCAAATCAGAGGGCTCAAAGCCCTCTGACTGCAGCCAATCACAGAGGGGGAGCATGGACAAGCCCCCTGTGAGGCTTGGTGGTGTATTCTCCACAGTCAGCATGCAACGCATGAGCTGGCGTGGAGGAGGTACACACACTAGCACCAGGAAACAGGCTATCCCTAGTATAGTGGAGGGGAGGACTGACTCCAATAGGAGATTGTGGCGCACAGAGCCGGTGCAGATCTGACAGCCACAAACAATGCTTTCGTTATAACGTCTCAGCGCAAAGTAGCGCTGAGCGCATAAACCAGAACTGAGGAGATCAGGACAGGTAGACAGAATGAACGCTTGCTAGCTAGCGGCTACTTAGCGACAGCAAGCGTCCAAAACCAGACAGACTGGAATGAGGCAGCCAATGCGCTGTGGCGATGGCGTGCCTCACAAAGACAGGACAGGACAGTCAGAAAATAGCAGGATTAAGATAGATGAACGTAACACAGATAAATATACAATAAGTATGTTTTCCTAGCGTATTACAATTACAGCTATCAATGAAACTATTTGTAACTTCTGACTAACATATGTATATATCGGCAATGAACCGATATATGACATAAGCAGGAACGCTGACTAGGACTGGAGTAATACAGGGAACAGGACTCAGAAGGATTCGCTATCTCTTCGCAGAGATGAACGCAATCCACAAACAGTAACAGAACAGGATTCAGAAGGATTCGTTATCTCTTCGCAGAGATGAACGCAATCCACAAACAGGAACAGAACAGGATTCAGAAGGATTCGTTATCTCTTCGCAGAGATGAACGCAATCCACAAACAGGACCAGGAACAGGATAACTAGCTCAGCACGGGTGTTCACGGTACGCGCAAACTACCAAAACGTGCTGGAAAACTGACTAACTGAACACAGGAAATAAACAGTTCGTGTACGTATATATCAGCAACACTGATATATCAACGTAACACAAATACAAGGAAAATAATAAACGTTCTGGTATGCATATATATTGGCAATGAACCAATATATGATGCAAAGACCAGCAAAGTATCTTTAACAAGAAACACGATCGGGGGCTAAAGCGACAGCAAGACAGGCTTAAGCTGAAGCTATGAAAACCCAAGGAAACCCTGCAGGAAGCAGATCTTTATACTGAGGTCATCCAATGGGAGCAGACATGCAGATTCCCACACAGGTGAATGATAATCAGTCACAAGCCGACAGCAGGGAAAGACAGACAAAGCTATGCAACTTGCATGGAAATAGATCAGAACTGCCTGAGCTGCAGCACTACTTCCAGCAATAGCTGCTGCAGCAGCGATCATTACACCCCCCCTCTATAAATAGCGGACACCATCTTGCCTCACTCGTCCTGCTTGCGACTTACTGACTGATAGTACTGATAGAACTGCTCCAGTGCTTTTTGTCTGTGTGCAAGTGCATTGCTATTGTTCTAAACCTAGCGTTTTTACACTCCAACACTTGATCTTCAACTGTATTGCTTTGTATTGTAGATAGATTGTATTTTTGGTAGTTTAGTTTGGGTGATTACTAGGGGGACTAGGGAGGGAGAGAGACTGTCACTGGTGCTGCTGCAGGCCTGCAGGCAGCCAGCAGTTAGGCCCTGTGCCTAGGCAAGGCAGCCCGCCCTGCTCTGTGCTCTAGTCTCTAGTTAACTTACCTGTGCTATCACCTGTCCTACTCTACTCCTGTACTACTACTACTTCTGTGTTACAATAGATTTGTACTATTTTGTAGTTCTCAAGGCCCAGATTTAATGCTATACCTGTCCTGCTGTATCTGCTCTCTGTAATCTAGTCACACCTGTTGTATTATTTAGCTAGATTCTTCTATTGTTTAGTTAGTAGTACTGTAGTGTACTGTTCTCTAGTCTGTGTATAGGTACCGTCCGTCACCGCGTTACCTAGGGTCTTTGTGTGCGCAGTGCACATCTGCGCTGTCCGCACCCTCTCGTTAGTGCTACACCCGTCCTATTGTTTATATATTACTTCTATTGTGTATTCGCTGACTTTAACTGTAGTCTGTGTATAGGGACACCGTCAGTCAGCGTCAGCTAGGGTCTTTGTGTGCGCAGTGCGCACTCACTCATTAGCGCTACACCGATCTCTGCTGTAGAGTACACCTGTCCGTCACCTCACACACCCACCACCACCAGTCCCACCCCATTAAAGTACCCCACTTGTCACACCCGCCTTTACATACATAAGGTTTATTTTTCATTTGTATAATATTAAAAATATGTCTGGCGCCGGCAGCCGTGGTTTGGGCAGGGGCAGCAAGGGCAGCAAGGCCATCGCCAAGAGAGGAGGTCGTGGGCGTGGCAGCCGCGCCACCATCACCATGTGCAGTTCTGCGTCTGCACCAGTGGCTATTCCGCCATTAGCCACTGGCCGTGGACGCCTTGGCCGCCCAACAGCTGGGAGTCACGCTGCAGAGACACAGCAGCAGCAGCAGCAACATGTGGCCCAGATGTTCCTCCCACCGGCAGGTCGTAGCCGTCCTATTGAGGAGAAGGACGCAGACGCTGTAGTGGAACTGATGGTGGATGAGCAGGCCACC
This sequence comes from Hyperolius riggenbachi, assembly GCF_040937935.1. NCBI lineage: Eukaryota > Metazoa > Chordata > Amphibia > Anura > Hyperoliidae > Hyperolius > Hyperolius riggenbachi. The sequence goes on from NC_090647.1 coordinate 183,208,815, forward strand.
ATTAGCTCTGGAAACGAGTCCTCCATCCCCGTCACCACTCCTGTTCGCAAGAGCAGCAGCAGACGACCAGCACTGCCTGGGGAGCAGGAGGAGGAGTGCAGTTCTCCAGCCCCAGCGGGCGACATAAACACCCTGTCACTCAGCACCTTTATATCCCAAAGCACAGCGGGGTTATGGAATGCTTTTGCGGAAGAATTGGCAGAGGAAGGAATGCTCATGGGCACTTTGGGGGGTGATGCTTTGGACAGTCAGACAGTGGTGACTGTCCATCCGCCCATGCATGCAGAAGGGGAGTTTGGGGGATCCCAGCAGGACATGTTTGTGGAGGGGGAGGATGATGATGATGACAGGGTGCAGGACAAAGACTTGGTGCCATGTCCTGGGAGTGGGGATGTCATCAGCTCTGAGGAGGAGGAGGAGGATGCGTCTGCGTGCATTGCTAGAAAGATCAGCATCGCAGGAATGGGAAGGATCACAAGTGGGTGTGGTATGCAGGCCACACAGCGTGCTGATCAGGAGACGAGTTATGCCAGTGCCACCACCAGCCGCACCAAGAACCCCCCCAACCACAACAGGGAGACCAGCGGCAGCAGCACCTTCCAGCCGAAGGGGCAACTTCACCTCCCCAATATGGAATTTTTTCACCCTTACATATTTGGAGTGCAAGTATGCCACCTGCAACCAGTGCCGCAAACAGCTCAGCAGAGGGAAGGAGGCCTCTGCGTTTGGCACCACCTCTCTGGTCAACCACCTTTCACGAGCATGTGGAGTTCGTGAAGTTGAAGGAAGCTGGCAGTGGCAGACCTGCCACCACTGCGAAGCCATCGGCAGCAGGAGTGTGTCAGCAACGCACTGCTCCTCCTCCCTCTGCAACTCCTGCCGCCGACACTGAGGCCTGTCCTGGTAGTCCGAAAGTGGCCTCCTCTGCTCCCTCCACTGCTTCCAGTGCCAGCAAAAGGCCTCGCCAGACCCTGCTCAGCGACACCTTCCTGGGGGTGGTCAGGGTTCTGCCTTTCATCAGCCGTCGCGTGCGTCAGCTGAACGGCTTGCTGGCATGGGCCATGTGCTCCAAACTCCTGCCTTATTCCCTTGTGCAGGAGGGGAGCGACATGCGTGCGTTCCTGATGTGTGCAGCCCCCGATTGGTCAATCCCCAGCAGACATTATTTTGCACGCACAGCCATCCCTGCACTTCACCTTGTGATGGCCAATGTCGGGAGAGGGCAGGAGCACGCGGTGGGTCAATGGGTCCACGTCACCATGGACTCGTGGAGCAGCCGGTTTGGGACAGGCCGCTATCTGTCCTTCACCGTGCATTGGGTCAGCTTGGTGGAAGGGGGTGAGGAGGGGGGAGCAGCATCGGCCGGCACTGTCAGAGCAGCAGCAGCAGCACCAACAACGCAGTAGGTGGTGCCACCATGCAGGGTCAGCGGAACAGCTGCAGGTTCCTCTGATCCGCTTCCATCCTCCGGCACACCAGCCCAAACCCCCCGCCTCAGAGGAGGACAGCACTCTCGGCTCTGGGGATGCCAATGATGTGCCAACAGACGTGGCCAGACTCTTCCCAATGGCAGCGCACATGCTGAGGTGCCTGCGCAAGGACCCAAGGGTGATCCAGATGAAGCAGAGGGAGGACATCTGGATCTGCATGATGCTGGACCCACGTCTGAAGGGGAAGCTCAGCCAGTTCCTGCCTGCAGGAGGAGACCGTGCGCAACAAATGAGGGACTTGCAGCTGTCCCTTGTTGAGCGCTTGGAAGAAGCCTTCCCTCAGACATCCACCCCCACTGTCCAGCCAGCACAGAGGCAGCAGCAGGTGCCTGCATCCACCAGCAGCAAGCGCACGCGCACCACAGACCTGCTGTATCTGACCCAAGAGCTCTACATGAGTGTAGAGCTGCCAAGGACTAGAGAGGAGGTGCATGCAGCAGCATCCTTCTACAGTCACAGGCAGCGCTTGACCCGCATGGTGGCTGACTACATGGGGTCCTTCAGCGGGCTTGACAGCGTGGCCCCTGTTGATCCCATGGAGTATTGGGTCAAGCACCTGCCAATCTGGAGCGAGCTTGCGCAGTACGCCATGGAAGTGCTCTCCTGCCCCCCTTCCAGCGTACTGTCAGAGCGTAGCTTCAGTGCAGCCGGTGAAGTCGTCACTGAGAAGCGATCTCGTCTGTCTCACAAGTCTGTGGACAGACTGACGTTTCGCAAAATGAACCAGGCTTGGGTGGAAGGCGAATTCATGGCCCCTGTTGTCGGCGAGAGGGGGACATGAAGTGACGACTGGCACACACCAGGCTACACCTGCTGCTGCTGTTGTATTTCATCCTGCTGTCTGTGTCTCCACTGCCAGGGAACACATTACAAAGTGCTGCTGCCCATGCGCCACCAGCTATTACGATCAACAATAGCTGCATTAATTTGAAAAAAAAAAAAGGAAAAATGTCATTAATTTAGAGGTGTCTGGGTTGAAAACTGTGCTGTCCCAATTGTGTATTGGACACAATGTGGGCTTCACGACCGCTAGGACCAAGGGCCTACTATGTCTCGCTACCTGCACTCCTGCCTGCTGCCAAATGCCAGTCTGCCACACACACTCATCCTCCTCACGCTGCCTGCTGCTGTATTGCCTGCTGCTGTCTGTGTGTTTCCACTGCCAGGGAACACATTACAAGGTGCTGCTGCCCATGCGCCACCAGCTATTACGCTCAACAATAGCTGCATTAATTTGGGAAAAAAAAAATGTAATTATTTTAGAGGTGTCCGGGTTGAAAACTGTGCTGTCCCAATTGTGTATTGGACACAATGTGGGCTTCACGACCGCTGTCAGGAACCTCATGATGTTCATTTACGGCCCTAGAACCACCGCTAGGAAACAGGGCCTATTATGTCAGTCACATCACACTGCCTGACACACATTACTCCTCCACCTTCTCATGCAAACACTTTTCATGAAGTTAATTTACAATTTTTTATATCTTTTTTATAACTACTACATCACCACCTAATCACTTGATGTTTTTCTTCAGAAAAAAAAGGTGGTTTCATGCATCATTGACCTCCAAACAAGTTTTACAAGCTATTTAAGGCCAGCTCGAATATTTTACTCGAATACAGACTCGGATAGTGACGTCGGATATCCGAGTTTGAACCGGATATTCAATTACATCGGATATTGAACTTCAAGTGATTTCGGATAGTTTACTATCCGAATTCGACCAAACTCGAATAGGATAATGAGGTATCCAAGCAACACTGCAAGACAGGCATTAATACAGTAAATAAAAAAATTACTTTAATTATAAAAGTTTTTTCAGCCTTCTTGAGGCGGGCGGAGGTGCTGGTCCTCTCCCTCCTACTGCTCGTCACTGCAGCTGTCATGATGGCACACTGGCAATCCGGCAAGTCTATAAATATTAAAATTGTCAACTAAGAAATACATTCTTTCAAAGGTTAACATTTTATTTAAACAACTATGTCATGATATAGCAGCTAGTTATAATGTTGGGATAATACCGCAGCATATTTTTGCCAATTTTCTGTCGGCTGTGTACTACTTCAGATGTGTATGTATGTTAAGAGGACAGTATAGTACATTTGCATCTAAAGGTGAGCTTTTGTGAATAGTGGGAGCAGAAAATGCTACATTGGTTAGCTACCCTCTGTCAAGGAAATAGCTTATTATACCAATAACCAGCACTTTGGTCTGCTATGAAATACTGTCTCATATGTGTATTTTGCTTTTGTCACCTGTAACTTTTAGTAGAGAAGTCTACAGTGCCTATAACAAGAAAACGGGTAATTAGACTATTAGCCAGGCAGTGTCCAGAATTAACACCTGGACTGGATGCAGTGTGCATTGATCAAACCAGCACAGGAGCCATGAATTTAAATATGACAGCCTGCTGGAATGTTAAAGAAGCCTGGAAAACCTTACTAAGAAGTCTTTTGATGTGTGTGGTAAAATACAATTTTATCTGTGAAAATTACATCTATGGGGAGATGGGAAATGTCTGGAAAAGCAATTAAAACTAGTTCATCCCCGTCCAAACGGGCTTGCAGCCTCAAGGCATATCTCCCAGCATATAAGGCAGGGCTAGATTACTATAATCATCTTCTCTTGGAGGTAGCGCATAGTAGAGATGATCCCGATCAAATCAGAAATTGCTAGCTGATAACAGTGCAATTAGAGGGCAGGCAAGCTTGTAAATATACACAGCATGATACAGAAATGATCTGGAGGGTCCTTGGGAAAAAAAATCTGTTTGATCTATCTCCATTGTTATAATGAATGCATGTGAAGAATTGCAGATAAGGCGTGAAACAGGTTGAAAAGTTTGGATAGCCATAGACTCCAGGAAGGCTGCTTTCTGACTTGTGTGCAAGACTGGCAGGGACAGCAGTCCTATTACCTGCAACTAGTCTCTGACTCTGTGTAATGTGGGACTGCAATACAGATTAGCTCTCTGCTCCATCTCCTGCTATTCTCAGTCTCACTCCATTCCTCCTCTCTCTGTGCTAGTGCACGACAAAATCACAATAGCAATCGCCAGCAATTTGAAAATGTGACTTGATAATTTGGGCTGAGGCTGCCATGATAATGGGCCTCAAGTCTATGTTTTCCCCCAGGCCAAAAGGTCCAAGTCCTCCCCTGGCAGCAGCAGAGTGTGTGTGTATAGTGTATGGCTACTGTGTGCTGTGTGTGTATAGTGTGTGTGTACGTGTGTATAGTGTGTGTGTGTGTAATGTACTAGGCATGAACGATTTATCGATTTTAAACCGAAATCGGGATCACGGAAACGGCGATTCCGTGATCGTCAGAGTGGCGATTTTTACGATATCCCCCGCCCTCCCGCTCTGCACTCCCCTTGCCGCTCTGTGTACAATTCGCGGCAGCTCAGCGGCTCTCATTCCCGGCGGTTCGCCTGCAAACTTCATTCTCCCACTGTGCGCCGCCTCTCCTCCTCCGTCATCAGCTCTTTTGGCTTGTTCCTCTGCCTAGCGTGTCATCAGCTGGGCGGGTGCCGGGCATCAGACTCCGCCAACAGGCTCTCACTTGTTTTCCTCTGCAGGACAGTGGAACATCAGAGCTGCCTCAGGTAGACTTTTAGGAGCTGGAAGAAGCCGGCAAGTAAAGCTTTACTTCTTTATTGTACCTCAGAGCCTCCACACACGGGCTTGTTTTCCCTCTCTCTCCATTGCTAGCTGGGCCTGTCAGATAAAAATAGTGTGGCCACTGGCCAGCAATCAGGCTTAGGAAATGGAATTACAGGATCACAGTTCAGCGCCCGCCTCCTTTGCACAGTAGAATTCTGAATGAGGCTTACAGCCTGCTAAAGCTTGATTTGAAGAAAATCGTGGGTCAAATCGAAATCGCAATTTCTGACAGAAATCGTGCGATTCAATCTTTTCCTAAAATCGTTCAGGCCTATAGTGTACTGTGCATAGTGTGTGTGTTGTGTGCAGTGTGTGTGTTGTGTGCAGTGTGTGTGTGCGCGCGTGTATAGTGTATGTACTGTGTGCATTTGTATATTGTGTGTGTGTGGTATATGTGAGTGCATGCCGCAATAAGTATATTTTATGGTGACACACTCTGCTGCATTACAACTATTTTCTGGTGAACCCATGCCGCAATAAGTGTATTTTCTGAATTTCGGGTGAAACGCTGCTGTATTGGGGTGGTCTTGGGGGAGGGGTTCACCACAGGGGTAGTGTTCACCACGAGGGTGGGGGGATGGCGCTGAGCTGCAATCACGGGGGGTGGTGTGGGGGGGGGGGGGTCCAAGGATTTCTTGCCGGGACTCGGGAGTGACAAAATGTCTAGAGACGCCTCTGCCGGTGTAATGTCAGCATGGGCAGCACAGAAGCTCCATTCTTCACTGAGTATCACGCATGCTCAGTGGGGAGGTAGAAGGTATTTTCATGAAATATCTCAGCTTCCACAGCACGTACACACTCGTAATGTTCAGATTAGGGAGGGGACCCCTCGATCTAGCTCTGTGCCGAATTGAAGCCCCCGACCCCCGCTGGTTCCCGGTTTGTTGTAATCAGTCTCGGGAACTAGCCGGGCTCGGGGGCTACAATTCGGCACAGAGCTAGATCTGGGGGTCCCCTCCCTCCCCTGAAAATTTCGGGTATGTACGTGCTGCGAAAGCGGAGATATTTAGGACGTTGTACGTGGCTGCACATTTGAATGGGACGCAGGCTGCTAATGCGCATGCGGGGCTGCCCAATCTGCGGGGCTGCCCATTCTGACACTACACCGGCAGCCACCGTCCCACACACAGTTACGTCACACGTAGGCCTATGGGGCACCACCACACAGCGGGAAACAGGCAGACCCACCTCACGCTTGTCACAATTCAAGTTTTACAATGGTGCCCGCCCACAACCACTATATATGTAACAAATAGTACAGCACACAAAAACCTGTCACTGGCAAGTGGCGACTACAGTGTTACAGGTGCAAGTAGGGTATGGTAAACAGTGTGTTAAAGGGAACCAGAGAGGAATGGGTTGTTAAAATAGATAACGCTTTCATACATACCTGGGGCTTCTACCAGCCCCATAAGCCTGGATCGCTCCCACGCCGCCATCCTCCGCTTCCTGGAACCGCTGGTACTGGGCCCGTCACTTCCAGTGGACACGGCCAATTGTCCGCATCACAGGGGCTCACTCCATACCCGTACGCATGCGGCTGCGCAGTAGGCAGCCTCATGCGTACTTGTATTGAGGGAGCGCCATGTGATGCGGAGAATCGGCCGCGTCCGCCGGCCGACTCGCGGAAATGACGGGACCCGGTACCGGCGGATCCATGCAGCAGAGGACGGCGGCGTGGGAGCGATCCGTGCGTATGGGGCTGGAGGAAGCCCCAGGTATGTATAAAACATTTATTTGATCCTCTCTGGTTCCCTTTAATGATTACTAATATTCACAGCAAAGCATCTATAGAAGTGATTATTATTAGCAGCACATGACCATCAATATAGAAATAGTCCTGTACTTGAGACACGCCCTTTTGGGGCACCCCTGGCCCAAACACCCGATTCCTAGTTGCAACCTCTGCAACCGCCATATTGCTACACCCCTGCACTCCAGAAAGAGGGGGAAAAAATAGGAAAACAAAAAAAATACAAAAAGGACTAGGAGGGACTGTCTCTACAAAAACAACTGTTGTTAGGTAAAAATGAGAAAAAAAAATTTAAGCATGTAAAAACATTGCTGCATACATTGCATACATACAATGGCACATATATACTATTTGCACACATACACATATATAAATACAAATTACTAAACTTACCAGAAAGGTGCTGCTGATTCTGAACTGTCTCTGGACGAGATAAAGTCACCCAAGGCAGCTGTGTTTTCGAGTCTCGCCGTCCACGTGCAGTCCTCCTGAGTCCTGACTCCTCTGATGACGTACTTCCGCCCCGGCAGCAGCCAATCCGTGCCAGCGTTTATAGAAAACGGATTTTCGTATTAAAATACGAATTTTTTTTAAAACAGCTTCCTTCTAAAACTTTATTAGTTGTTCACCAGACTACACACAAGCAAACGGAAATACGCGTAGGCATTATGGAAATACAGGTAGTATGCGGAATTATGCGGAATTATGCGGAATTCCACGGAATACCGCGGAATACCGCCGGAATACAGCAGTAACGGAATTTATCGTTTGCGGAAAGCGGAATTTGCGCGGAATCGGAAATTGGCTATTCCGACCATGCCTGTACTACAGCAGCAGACAGAGTGAGATCATGGCTGACGCTGCTGACTTATATAGGGGAGGGGGCTCCAGGAGGGAGTTCAGCCTGATTGGCTGCCATGTGTCTGCTGACTGTGATGTAGAGAGTCAAAGTTTAGCCCAAGGATGTAGTATGGGGGGCGGGTCGAACTCGCCATAAAGTTCGTGTTTCGACGCGAACCAGCGATGTTCACGATAATAAGTTTGCGGCCGAACCGTTCGGGACAACTCTATTTGTAATTACTGTGCTTGCTGTCCAAGGTACTTTTGTACTCATATACTGATGCTACTGGGAGGGAGGGTATTAAAGGGAACCTAAACTGAGAGGGATATGGATGTTTACTTTAAAACAATACCAGTTGCCCGGCTGTCCTGCTGATCTTTTTGGCAGTAGTGGCTGAATCACAGACCTTAAACAAGCATGCAGCTAATCCAGTCTGACTTCAGTCAGAGCACCTGATCTGCATGCTTGTTGAGAGGCTGTAGCTGAAAGTATTAGAGACACAGGATCAGCAGGAGAGTCAGGCAACTGGTATTATTTTAAAAGGAAAAATCCATATCCTTCTCAGTTTAGGTTCCCTTTAAGATGTTTTGGTGAATCTAACATTATAGAAGCAGAGTAGAATAACTGAAACACAGAATCCTACTCAGGATAACAATGCATAAAAAAGAAGGAAATACCAAAGTAAAGCCACCATCCTAGTATAAAATACAGTCAGTGTAGAATAAAAAAGTAAATCCTTTGTAAAGATGTGCAGCAGATCCCTCACAAATACATGCTGTACGCAAATATCTCTTTACCAATCTCACATTCCTCGTGTTTTAGTCAGAAACTAGTAAAGTTTTACTCTTCTTCCAGTCTTTATTGCACCCATCTGTGCTCATATATTAGCCAAAAATTGAGTATTTCCATTCCTTTGTTAAAAAAAAAAAGAAAAACGAAAAAATGAAACACGTTATTGCCCCTGGAGTTTTTGCAGCAGATGTACCCCAATGCAGCTGTTTTATTTAAAAAGAAAAAAAAAATCAAAATTCTGACCACTCCTGGCCTTGCTTATGCTGATAGTCACTCCCATCTATAGGAATATGCACATTGACTCTAACTGGGTGTAAAGAATTTTTGAATGCATGATGTTTTGATGCCTGGGTTCTGAAAGTGCATTTCTTCTTTCCAATTTTCTGTTTGGCTCACTCACCGAAGAGTTATATTTCTGTTTTCCAATGCGTTCTTTGCCTTGTTTTTTGATTACACTTTCATGTGAAGCATGCAAATCGCATGCGATTTTCAGATGCAAAATTAATTTTTTTTTTGTTCTTCTTTTGTACAATTTTTTCAAAAATGCAAGACCTTTTTCAAAAATGCAAGTTATTATTAATCGCTTATGGGGAAATACAAAATCGCATCAAGCATGGTTTTACTTCATGCGAAACCCAGAAAATAGTAACATGATTGTCAGGTTTTTTTCTGGATGTGAACCTCACATTTAATAGAAACAGGCCCATAGGAAATCATTGCTGTGTTCACACCCAGTGGAAACAGACCCTTACCGTTTTACATTGGTTATACAGTGTTACAAAGTTATTGAACAAATTATGTTTCGATTTCCTGTGTCTTTCTCCCACCTACAGTAAACCTGTAGGGAAAAAAGTGTCCCTGGGGGGAACTTACCTTGGCAGGGGGAAGCCTCTGGATCATAATGAGGCTTCCCTCATCCTCCTCAGCTAGCCAGATCCAGCGCTGGCTCCCCCGACCAGTCTCTCACAATAATATTTTCAATTGCCTCTTCGTGTATGCGCAGTAGTGGCTCCCCACTCGGCCTCTAGTCCAATCAGGTCTGCTCTACTGCACAGGCACAGACGGATCGTGCCTGCGCAGTAGAGAGGACCCGATGGGGCTTGGCTATTTCTGCCGGAGCCTGAGGGAGAGTAGCTATTGTGCATGCATGCACTGCTGACAAGCGGTGACAAGCAAATCTTTGGGGGGGGACAGCGCTGTCTCCCCTCTGGTGAGGAGGGCATGGGTAGCTGCTTTAGAATCCAGAAGCTTCCCCCTCCCAAGGTAACTACCCCTCAGGGTCACTTTTTTCCCCTAAATGTACACTTTAAGAGTTATGCTTGAAAATGTTTGGATGATTATCACTAACAGGCAGTACAATCTTTTACCGTGCTGGCGCTACCATTGAGGCAATGGGGAAATTTCCTCAGGGCCCCGGCTGCTCCAGGGGCACCCGTGCCACCAGACCACCTATGTGGCCTCCCTTTGATTGTCCCCATGGCCCCCCACATGTTCAGTGGCTAAACTGCCTTATAATATCTTACCTATCCCGGCCGTTGCCTCGTCATGTCTTCAGCCACAATGCCTGCCTCTTCTCTATGCCAGGCACATGTTATTTAAAATAACATGCGCCGGATGGAAGAGAAGCTGGCAGTGAGGCTAAATACAGAGTTCGGGCCGGAGCAGCCGGTGCAGCCAGAAGAGACTTCTATATATATATACAGCAGCAAAGTGATACACTTCACTGAGTGTTCATCCAAGGACAGCTAATGCAGATAAAAGGATTATGTGAAAGGATATAAATATTTCTGAAAAAGAACCATAAAGCAGTCTTGATAAAATTATTTAGAGGAGACTAGAAAACTTTTCTTCTCAATGAGGGATCATTTGCCAAAGTCTCTAGAGTGTAATAAATTGTGTGTAAAAAAACAAGCATAAATAAGCATGAAGATAATATAAAATAAATATGAAAAGTTGGAGAACTTTCATGCTTCTGATAAATCAGAAATATAACGTTTTTAAGATATCTATTTTAGTCATGTAGAAACAATCCGTAGAAGGTGACTTGTCTTTTATTGTTGTATTCAATCTATTTGCCATCAGCTATTATCAATCACCCGTGATCAATTCATTCCTCTTACTGAGACACTGTCATCACTCAACCCCTCTGCTGTGGCACAATGTGTCTTCATTGTGTCTGCATCTGCCTGCCATTCTGAATGCTTATGGAGTAAATCAAAGTCACTACTAGTAGGTATATTTGGTGCCATATTATTCATTCCATGTGGCAAAAGAATTGGTCTTTACTTAATAACTAAGACATCATGCTTTCTTAAGTGGATGGGGCTGTGCAGATGGAAATATTGATTATTTCCGTGCTTAAATCCTCTGATCTGATCACCTAGAAGGCCCCATGCTGAGCATTCCTTTTCTATGTTTTGCTACAGCTGCTGGTTAAGTGGTGAAGGTCTGGCTGCTTTAAAGGGAACTTGAGATGTCCCATGCTTACCTGGGACTTCATTAAAGGATACAAGAGTTCAAATGAAGATGAAAAATGGGGGGAACAGGCATGTATAGTGAGCTGTCCTGATGCTCACTGCTCCCCCCGTTCTCCTTTCTGCCCCTCCGGTACCTATAATTGCCCTCTGGCCCCGTCTTACTGGCAGTATGATCGGGTATCAGTGCACCTGATGAATCACAGTGTCCCCAGTTGCTCCAGTCCAGACAGTGGTACAGAAACATCAGGCAAAATCGTAGTGAGTATACAGGCCGAGGTCGGCAGCAGATCAGATTGGCAAAGGTACAGAATCAGAAGGCTTAATCAGAGTAAGAGGTCGGGCAGAGGTCGGCAACAGATCAGATTGGCAAAGGTACAGAATTGAGAGGCAGAGAGTAATCAGAGGTTCAGGCAAGAGGTCATACACAATAAATCAATAAAAAAAAAATAATAATAATAATCTCCTAAGCAAAGTGTGAATCTCCGGGGTCCTGCCGGATCAAACACACATGGATCTGACTAAGGTCTGAGAGCTTTCACTGCGAAGTTTCAGCAACAGCAGACAATGAGCCACTGACAATACAGGGCTTAAAGAGAACCCGAGGTGTGTTTAAAGAATGTTATCTGCGTACAGAGGCTGGATCTGCCTATACAGCCCAGCCTCTGTTGCTATCCCAAACCCCACTAAGGTCCCCCTGCACTCTGCAATCCCTCATAAATCACAGCTGTGCTGTGAGTCTGTGTTTACATCTGTAGTGTCAGTCTCAGCTGCTCCCCCACCTCCTGCATAGCTCCGGTCCCTGCCCCCGTCCCTTCCCTCCAATCAGCAGGGAGGGAAGGGATGCAGGCGGGGACTGGAGTTCTGCAGGAGGCGGGGAGAGCAGCAGACTGACACTATAGAGATAAACACAGCCAGCTCTGAAAAGCTGTTTGTCAGCAGCGTGGCTGTGATTTATGAGGGATTGCAGAGTGCAGGGGGACCTTAGGGGGGTTTGGGATAGCAACAGAGGCTGGGCTGTATAGGCAGATCCAGCCTCTGTATGCAGATAATATTCTTCAAACCCACCTCGGGTTCTCTTTAAATACAGACAGGCAATTCCAAACTACCCGCCCAGCGAAACCCGGCCAATCAGCAGCGAGAGTCAGAACACTGCTGCCAGCTGACCAGCCTCCTCAGTGCATAAAGGTCCTGTCTCCCGGTGCACGCGTGCGCTACTCTGCTCTGATGCAACCTGGAGAGACCTGTTCTGCCGGAAGGAGATGTCTGTGCGGACGCGACGAGATCCGTGATGACGTCAGACGCGTGAGCGGCGGCTGCACCGCTTCCCGCTGCAGAGGTAACTAGATCACTCCTAACATTACCCCCCCCCCCTCGAGGCGTGGTCTCTGGACACTCCCCTGATGCGCTTTCAGGATGTGGATGTGATGAGTGAAACTGTTGTTTTAATTCCTCAGCATGAAGATGATGAGCTGGGACCCATGACCTCTCCTCAGGACCATACCCTCTCCAATGGACCAAATACTGTATTGAATTCCACACCTTGCGAGAATCCAAAATCTCCTCAACTTCGTATTCTGGTTCCCTATCAATAACCACAGGGGGGGGGGGGGGAGAGGAATCCACATATACAGCTGGCTTAAGCAAAGTAGTGAATGATTGGTGTCAGGACACCTTCTGGGGAAAAGACACAGGAAACAAAGACACGGGAGCCCAATAGTGCAATATGTTCTGTCAAAATTGTCAATGTAGAAGATAAGAATCTACTCACAAGAGTAGGTTGCAGAGGGGCAACCGACCACAGGAAGCAGGCGGAGACAATTAACCCGACTCCACTCGGGGAGGTCTCTAAGGACCTGGATGCGGTCGCTCTCCTTGGAAAAAAAAAGGGAGGCAGATGTCCACCGTGGTGTAAACCACATATGTTCTGCCTCCACCCCTCACACGGGTATCGTATGGGGGTTAGGGATGCACTAAATGCTTTAAAGAGGCGCCCTGGTGGTATATAAAAGCGTTTAAAAGCAGTTTTAAAACCGATAAAGGTTTGAGGTTGCTTACCTCAAGGACGACAAATCTTTGTAGGGACAAAAGATTTTATTGGTAGCACAGGCAACGCGCCTCACGGGTCTGAGCCCGCTTTCTCAGGCCAATAGCAGCGCCAGGCCAATTGAAATAGCAAGCTAAGGGAGCCTCTGCCACCTTTCTAATGCAGGAAAGAGAGAATTAGTCACTGGCAATTGACAAAACTTTGGTGACCTCCCCGTGACCACCTGAAATGGAGAAAAGCCTGAGGATGCGTTCCTGAGATTGTTATGGGCAAACTCCGCAAAAGAAAGAAACTTTACCCACTCATGTTGAGAATCAGCCACATAGCAACAAATAAATTGCTCTAATGATTGATTCATTCTTTCGGTTTGGCCATTAGTCTGAGGGTGGTAACCTGAGGAAAAGGACAAGGTCAGGCCCAAATGCTGACAGAATGCTCACCAAAATTTAGATATGAACTGTACTCCCCTGTCAGACACTATGTTTACTGGTATCCCATGCAGGCGAAAGATGTGGGTAACAAAGAGGTCCGCTAGCTCTTGGGCCGAGGGGAGTTTTTTCAAAGGCGCGAAATGAACCATTTTACTAAAGCAGTCCACGACCACCCAGATCACAGTTTTTCCTTCTGAAGCAGGGAGTTCCCCCACAAAATCCATGGAGATGTGGGTCCATGGTTCTGTGGGTGCTGCCAAAGGCTGCAGTGTCCCCGCAGGAGCCTGTCTGGATGGCTTGTTGCAAGCACAGACTGTACAGGATATCACAAACTCTCTACAATCATTTTTTAGTGACGGCCACCACACACTACGAGACAATAGTTCTTCCATTCTGGTTATACCAGGGTGTCCTGCATTCTTATGACTATGAAACATCTGTAAGCCTTGAAGGCGCAAGTGTAACGGGACAAACAGGACACCATCTGGCTTTCCCTCTGGAGCATCACTCTGATAAGGCTGCAGAGTGATTGTCAAATCCTCCATGGGTTTCCAAAGCGGCTACTACTATGTGCTCAGGCAAGATATTAGCAGGGAGCGAGGGCTGGACTGTCTCAGGTTCAAAGCAACGGGACAGTGCATCGGCCTTAATGTTCTTATTACCAGGTTTGTACGTGATTATGAACCTGAATCAGGAGAAAAAGAGTGCCCAACGAGCATGTCTCGCGTTGAGCCTCTTCACCCCTTCGATATACTCCAGATTCTTATGGTCTGTGTATACCGTAATCACATGCTCCGCCCCCTCCAACCAGTGTCGCCACTCTTCAAACGCCATTTTTATGGCCAACACTTCCCTGTTACCGATGTCGTAATTCTTTTCCACTGGTGAAAACTTGTGAGAAAAGAATGCACATGGATGCAACCGTCCCTGAGTTCCAGAATGTTGAGACAGTACAGCCCCCACTCCTACCTCGGAGGCATCCACTTCCACAATAAATGGACATGTAGCATCCACATGATGTAAAATGGGAGCAGCACAAAACAGTGTTTTAAGCTGCAAAAATGCCTTACAGGCTTCTTCAGACCAATTATAGGTATCAGCCCCTTTTTTGGTCAAATTGGTAAGGGGAGCGACCACTGAGGAGAACCCCTTAATACATTTTCTGTAGTAGTTTGCAAATCCTAAAAATCTTTGGAGGGCCTTTAAGCCCACGGGTTGCGACCACTCCAACACAGCGGAGACTTTCTCGGGTCCATTGACAGACCATTGGTGGAGATGATGTACCCCAAGAATGCAACTTCTGAGACCTCAAACAAACATTTTTCGAGTTTTGCGTCAAGGCAATTCTGTCTGAGATTCTCTAATACAAACTTAACGTGCTCCCTGTGTTCTCTGAGACTTTTTGAAAAGATCAGAATGTCATCTAAGTATACGACAACAAAACGTCCCAATACATCTCTAAAAATTTCATTAACAAACTCCTGAAACACTGCAGGAGCATTACACAACCCTAAGGGCATCACCAGGTATTCGTAATGCCCATCGGGTGTGTTGAAGGCTATCTTCCACTCATCCCCCTGTCTGATACGTATCAAGTTGTATGCCTCTCTCAGGTCCAGTTTGGAGAACACTTGCGCCCCAGAGACTTGTGAAAACAAATCTTCTATCAATGGCAGGGGGTAATGATTTGTAATGGTTATTTTGTTCAAAGCTCTATAGTCGATGCATGGACGAAGTCCACCATCTTTCTTTTGAACAAAGAAGAACCCTGCCCCAGCTGGTGATTTGGAGGGATAAATGAAACCTTTCTCAAGGTTCTCCTTGATGTATTCCTTCATGGCCAACTGTTCTGGACCTGAGAGATTGTATAAGTGTCCCCTGGGGGTATGGTACCTGGTCTTAGGTCTATGGGACAATCAAATTCCCTGTGTGGGGGAAATTTATCGGCAGCTCATGGGCAGTAAACATCAGAATGGCTGGCTGCTGAGCTTAATGGCTGCTTGAGACCAGAGCTCTCTGCCTGAATACCCTGGAAACCTACAAAAAGCAGTTTGAGGAGCCTCCATTCTTGCACTGAGAGATGGCTGAACATCCAGAGAACGACTGGCAGTACAGGAGGACAAAACCTGGGAGGAATTACAGCTCCCCAGCCCTGAGAAAGCTGTCCACCTTATATGCTGCAGAGGGACAAGATGGCCACCGCTCTGAAGACAGGGAAGCTTCTCCCTTCCACACTCCTTCTCCACTAGCACAGAGGAACAGGTTTGCCCTTCTACAGACCCCATACCCCAGGGGACATCAGGCAACTTATGAGGAGGATAGTGATGAAGAGAACTTCCAGCGCCAGCAGCAGGCCAAAAAATCGCGGGAGCGGAGCCCACTGAAGCCGGGACCCACAGTAGTGCCTCAGCCCGACCAGGAGAACCAGGACGCCCGGGTAGGTGATTCCCCCTGCCCAACGCGTACAAAACGACGCAATGTCCGCTACTGCATGCGTACAACACCCTGGACAACGCGTAAAAACGGATGCATTGATCCAAAGCGTACATTATGAACAGCTGCATCCTCAAGGCGTACAATATGCATCCCAATGCGTAATTCCTCTGTTTCAACCTTCTACTCAACCCCCATCTGCCAACCAGACTCCAGACCCCCTATCAACATTCCCCGCGACAGATCAGCCTATCACCCAACAATTCTTCAAGGATTTTATGCTTTCTTTCAGAACGGTGATACAGGACAACATTACAGCCAATATCGGGGCTGTTAGAAGTGACATGCAGTCATTGGCAGGACATGTAACACAGTTTGCTGGTGAGACAGATTCCAGAATCATTCACTTAGAAAAGCGTATGGATGAAATGGCAATAGCTCACAATCACCTCATTGATGCACACAAAGATCTCCTGAACCAAAACAAAGAAATACTGAACCAAAATAAATGGATGAAAGACAAGATCGCTGACAATGAAGATAGGAATCGTAGGAACAACGTGAAAATCAGAGGAGTTCCGGAGTCAGTGGGAAATAATGATCTGAAAGAGTACGTAAAAGACATCCTTAAAACTACTCATCCTGAGCTGACTGATAGCGAACTGACCATAGATAGAGCTCATCGCCTGCCAAAACCTGCTCACATCCCCAAACATTTACCACGTGATGTCATCACCCGCGTGCACTTTTTCCACGCAAAAGAAAAGATGTTATCTGCTACCAGAAGAGGGAAGAAACTCCCCCAACCCTACCAAGATCTTGCACTCTATCAAGATCTTTCACAGGCAACCCTTCAGGCTAGGAGGAATTGTTCTCAAGTTACCACCACACTAAGGCACAACAAAATAGACTACTCCTGGGGATTCCCGACGAAGCTCTTGATCCTGGACAATGGAAAGACATATGTTGCCAGAAGTCCAGAAGAAGCAAGTGACCTCTTGGCTAAGTGGAAAATTCCGATTTTCATCCCGAGGGACCCCAGGAAAGACAAACCTATCTACCAGGTTACCCTGTCAAAACAACTGTCTTCACCAAGACAAGCGCCCAGGTATGCCCCACATCAACAGATGGACACCACTCAGCCTCCAGCACAAGGAGATGAAGAAAACTCCGAGGTGGCTACCTCTTCTTCTTAAACAGATGGGTATTTGGCCACAGACTTTCCTTTTTTTCCCCCACAGAACTTTTTTCCTTAGGGAACTCCATCATCTTATTCCTCCTGAGGAGAACTGTTTTTGATCTGATCCACTTTGGTGGTCAAGGTCTACTAGACCACACTTTTCTGGACTAGTATTACTCCAGATTAGATCCTGAACTGTTCAAATTTCCTAAGTGACAGTGTCATCATGAATGACACTGCTGTCGCTACTTTTGTTGTTTTTTCTTTGTTAACCTCACTTCTCATTTCTACAGGTTCATATTTGGACTTAAGTTTTTGGTTTTATTGTGATGTTTCCCAGATGTCTCCTTCTTCGTTCTCCTTTCTCCGGGACAGGTACCTAGAGAAAGGTTACTATACAAAGTTCTTTAAAATTAATGTTATTGTATATCTCAGGTTTATTGTCCACAGGTTTATTGTATTAATTTCTAAGCGGATTTTATTCTTTACTCATGTCACTAGTCACTAGATCTTAACATTTTATCCCTAAACGTAAGAGGCTTAAACTCCCATAGGAAGCGATTCCTATTACAAAAATTGGCCAAAGAAGAACATACTGATATATTATGTGTCCAAGAGACCCACTTAAATAAACTAGGAGCAGAAAAATTCAAGTTGTTCCAATTCTCACAAATCCATCACTCTAACCTTTTAAAAAAGAAAAAACTTGGAGTCTTTATTGCTATTAAGGATTCGGTAGGATTAGTGGTCGAAAAAATACACACTTCTAACGATGGTAGAATGGTAATCATAAACGGCCAAATTAATTCACAAGAAATAACCATAGCTAACATTTATTCACCCAATTCTCACCAAGTGAATTTTTTGAATAAGAAACTTTCCAAAATAGATAAAGTCAAAAAAGGCCATTTGTTCATTACGGGCGACCTTAATGCGGTGGCTGACTTACAAGCTGATTGCACATCCAATAGAAAGAGACCCCCAACTACTATACAATCTACTTTAGTAAAAGCAGAGCTCTTTGATGTGTGGAGATGTCTCCACCCTATGGAGAAACATTACACTTTTTACTCCCACATTCCTAAAACCTTCTCTAGGATTGATTATTGTTTGGTGGACAGGTTCTCATTATCGTTAATCAAAAGTATAGATATAGGTCCTAGAATTTGGTCAGACCACTCTCCTCTCTTAATGAAAATTCAACTACAAAATTCCCCTCATTCTTTCAGAAATTGGAGATTGAATAATTATATTCTAAATTCAGAACATTCACTTCCCCAAATTAAATCAGAACTCTTAGAATATTTCCATTTTAACGATACTCAACAAGTTTCTCGTTTAACCCTCTGGAACGCCCACAAGGCATTCATGAGAGGAGTATTTATTAAACATAGTGCCTTACAAAAGAAAAAATCTAGGGAAAAAACAGACAAATTACTCGGGAAAATCAAATCCTTAGAAGCTGAAATCTACAACAAAAAGAAAAAAGAACTAATTCCAACCCTGGAAGAAACACGCCTTGAGCTGGCTGACTGTTTATATTCATATTACGATAAATGGCAAACGATATTAAAGGAAACCTCTTACTATGAGAGAAATAAGGCAGGCAAAGCTATGGCCAGAAAAATCAAAGGCAAAAGAATATATCAACGTATAATTAAAATAAGACATCCCAAATCTAATAACGTAGTACACCACCCACAAGACATCGTAGAAGCCTTATCCTCCTATTACGAATCCCTATACAATCTTGAATCAGACTCCAGCACCCATGTACCCTCCCCAATAGAAATAGACAATTACCTAAAAAGTGTTAGTCTACCATCTCTATCTGAATTTGAGCAGAAATATACAGGAGTACCTTTCCACCAACAAGAAGTTGAATCAGCCATAAAAACCTTAAAAAGGGATAAGGCACCGGGGGTTGATGGCTTCACCAATACTTATTATAAGAAATTCATTGACACCCTTGTCAGACCGCTTACTGACATGTTTAACGAGGTAGCAACCCTTGGTGCCTTCCCCAAAGAAAACCTGCCCAAAGAAAACCTGCCGCGTTGCGCTCGGGCTACGCATGACGCGGCTGCACGTGATGTAAACAGGAAGTAGGAGGGCAAGAGGATGGACGCTCGGCGTGTAGCGGCGGAGGGGACGGCGGCGGCTTTCCGTGAGTGGCAGCGTCGAGCGGATCGCGGCAGGAGAGGGGGACAATGCCACTAATGTTTTCTTTTCCCCTTCACAGGAGCGTAGGACCTGGCGGCGGAGGTGGCATCCGAGAACTGCGCCTGAGGAGGTGAAGAGGATCGCGGCTGAAGCGAGGGGAAGAGGAGCATGGCGGCAGGAACAGGTGTAGTATTAATGTCATTGTAGTGCAGCTTAGTGTTAGTATAGTACAGTGTAGTGTAGTGAAGCTGTGTGTTGTGTCAGTGCATTGTAGTGTAGTATAGTGTAGTGAAGGGTATTGCAGTGGTGTGCTGTGTTAGTGTTGTGGTAGTGTAGTGTAGCATAGTGTAGTGAAGTGTATTAATGTGTTGTGGTAGTGTAGTGTATTGTATTGCTGTGTAGTTTAGTTGTTAGGGCAGCAGGGATTAGTGTAGTGTAGATAGAGTAGCTTAGAGGCAGTTTTAGGAGGTAAAAGGTCCATAAGATGCCCCGGCAATGTAGACGCACCTAGGTTTAGTTTATTTTTTTTTCCCTTATTTTTGCCCTCTAAACCAAGGTGCATCTTATATGCCGGAGCGTCTTATATGCCGAAAAATACGGTACATATCGAACAAGAAGATTGGGAATTAGCCTATAAATCATTAAGAAAATCCTCCCACTGTGTTACCCACCAGGAGGCCTTTGTGAGGTGCGTCTGGCAATGGTACATGTCCCCAAAAAAAATTAGTAAATTTGACCACAAAGCTTCCCCCCTATGTTGGAGAGGTTGCAACCAAATCGGCTCACTACTCCATATTTTTTGGGAATGCCCCAAGCTTAAAAAGATGAGGTCAGATATAGAAACTTGTCTCAAAAAACTTCCTGTTTCATTAGATACTATTCCCCCGGCTATGTTCCTTTTCCATCTGGGAACCCTGGACTTGCCCCCTTGTGAACGACTATTAATGAACCACATATTCATCACCACCAGACATATGATAGCAAGTAATTGGAAATCCTTATACGTCCCCAAAATCAATGACATATTAAAAACGGTAGAATCCAATCTTCTAGCTGAAAAATCATGGGCTATCAGATGTGGTAATGTTCGGTCATTTATGAGAAGGGCAAATTTATGACCCACTCTATACCCCAAATCTACATTAAAAGAGTTCTAAAAACTTAGAGATACCCCACCCCCATATCTGAGAGGATACTCATATATACACACACACCAAGAATTAGAAAATACCTAGTCCTCTTACCAGGGAAAAAAACAAAATACAATTTGTGACAATGTTATAGGTACAAAAACCTGATGGATGTCTACTAATAAACACGAAGATTTTATGACGACTCCTGAGAATTTTATAACTGGACCATCGCAAGTAGTATAGATTAGTTAGATTAGATTAGTTTGTTTGTTAGTTGGTTACCTTATATGGTTAAGTATTACTATCATACTATATATTCCTAAAAGAATTTCAAAGGATTTTGAAGCTCATTAATTACTTGAAGCTACCATAACTAATGGTCATGATAGATAATATCATGGATCCGCTCCCTGGAATCTCAGTAGGGAGGCTTTTCAGTCCCCATTTTCCAGGTTGAGAGGATCCTTACATTATACACTTTATAATGTCATGATGCAACAGAGCAACACCAAAATGAACAGATATATGTTGGTGTATGGAACTTCCATACATCAACATTTATTCTCTACCTAGTTAATACACATAGACCTATTTTTGTTTTGTTCTATAATTGTCATTTATAACTAGGTTACTGCGCAACTAGTTCGAGAGGATTAAACATAAACTGTTAATACAGATGACTGCATATATACATGTTATATGCATTATTACTTAATGTTTATCTTTGTTTATTATGTTGTTTACTAGTCCATCTATATACACTGTATGGGTCTGTATATACCCAATGTTATGTTTACTGCTTCACTAAGCTTACTAAATGTCATTACTGTGACTGTATTTCCTTTAAAAATCCTTAATAAAAAACTATTGAAACCAGAATAAGCTACATACGGAGGAGGAACACCTTCAACATGAACCTCAGTGGAACACAGGGTAAGTTTCTCTAAACAAGAGTCTTGACAAGTTGGGGACCAAGCCATCAATTGCCCGGTGTTCCAATCAATCTGGGGCGAATGTTGGCGTAACCACAGGAGCCCCAGGACAACCATAGAAGATGACATTTGTAATACATAAAATTGTATTTCCTCTCTATGCAGAACTCCAATACTACAGGTGAGGAGAGGAGTTTGTGAGAGAGGTTGCTTGTTCTGTAATGGAGAGTCATCAATAGCGGTAACATAGATCTGCCTCTCCATGGGAAGAATGGGAATATTCCACTTAGAGGCTAGACCTAAATCAATAAAGTTTACTGCGGAGCCTGAATCAATGAAGGCCTGAGTGCAGAAAACTTGATTCTTCCACGTAATGGAACAAGGTAACAACATTTTGGAAATCTTTGGAGGTAAAACAGGTTTGCCTAGAGTAGTACCTCCTACTACACCTAGGCGGAGAAGTTTTCCAACTTCTTACTACAATTCTGAATGAGATGACCTTTCTCCACACACACCTTTCTCCTGTTTTTTTCAGATGCTGACATTTTTGAATGGCCTATCTGCATTGGCTCATCTGAACTAGTCGTGACCGAGGGAGTGGAAAAAACTGCTCTGGAAGAAGCACGTACCTTGCCCCATTTATGATACCGCACCCTGTGATCTATCTTAATAGCTAGGGCAATAGCTTCATCCAGTGTCTTAGGTTCAGGATGACTGATCATAATGTCTGGAGTCTTTTCAAATTTCTCTCTGCCATGGCGGCAATGTCGGGGTCATCATATATGACCGCCATGGCCTTAAAGAAAGCCTGAACAGACACTAAGGCTTCGTGACCGTCGGACAGATTATAGGCCCAGGTTTGCGAATCCCAGTGTAAAAGGGTTTTAATCAAGGTTACTTGCTGCAATTCAGTGCCTGACGATATGGGTCTCATTTCAAAATAAGTCATACACCTGTTTCTAAAATTTCTAAAATCTGACTTATGACCTGAACATTTTTCGGGAAGCGCCATCTTAGGTTCACGAACATGTGAGGGAGGCGATGATGATGCAGATCTCTGTGGGCTGCTTACAGCCTCAGAAAAGAGATTCAACTGAGCCTGCTGAGATGCAACACTAGTGGTTAACTGCTCGACAGCTACAGTTAACGCCTGCACCTGAGCATTTAAAGCATCAGTGAGATATCTGATAATCAGAACCAGCTCTATCAGAACAAAAGTCAGTATTTTATTTAATGTGTGATCACACGTGTTTTGGGTGCACAGTATTATACAGGAGTATTGATAGCCCTAAGTGGCAGGGTCTATCACTAAACAAAGAGTGGTCGTACAGGCAGAGTCGGTAACAGGTCGGTCAGGCAGCGGCACAGAAACGTCAGGCAAAATCGTAGTGAGTATACAGGCCGAGGTCGGCAGCAGATCAGATTGGCAAAGGTACAGAATCAGAAGGCTTAATCAGAGTAAGAAGTCGGGCAGAGGTCGGCAACAGATTAGATTGGCAAAGGTACAGAATCGAGAGGCAGAGAGTAATCAGAGGTTCAGGCAAGAGGCCATACACAATAAATCAATACACAATAATAATCTCCTCAGCTAAGTGTGCATCCCCGGGGTCCTACAGGATCAAACACACATGGATCTGACTAAGGCCTGAGAGCTTTCACTGCAAAGTTTCAGCAACAGCAGACAATGAGCCACTGACAATACAGGGCTTAAATACAGACAAGCAATTCCAAACTACCCTCCCAGCTAAACCCGGCCAATCAGCAGCGAGAGTCAGAACACTGCTGTCAGCTGACCGGCAGGTCAGCTGACCCGCCTCCTTAGCGCATAAAGGTCCTGTCTCCTGGTGCGCGTGTGCGCTACTCTGCTCTGATGCAACCTGGAGAGACCTGTTCTGCAAGAAGGAGATGTCAGTGAGGACGTGGCAAGATCCGCGGTGACGTCAGACGCGGGAGCGGCGGCCGCACCGCTTCCCACTGCAAAGGTAACTAGATCACTCCTAACACCTGGCCTAGTCATGCTTCAAATGTAAAAAGTGACCTGCGCTGTCCTGGTACTGAGAAGGGTTACAGGTGCTGCTCCTTCAACTGGGTGGCGCCAGTGATCCTAAGTAGCAGATAGAAGAAACAAAGGAGCGCTCCTTGGTGCATTCACTTTTTAATTTTAAAAAACACGCAACATGGATACACTTACAATGTGTAGATGAAATGAGCGCTTGTCAGGCCTGCTGGCGGTTCTCTCCCTGCTCCTGTGCCTGGCCGGGGCAGCGGGAGCGGTGGTGTCGGCGGGGGTGAATCGCGGTGGGTGGCGCCTGGTGCGCTGGAGCCGTATGACGTCATGACGCGTTTCGGCATAACCACACCTTCGTCAGGTCCGAAACGCGTCGTGACAGGTCCGAAACGCGTCGTGACGTCATGCGGCTCCAGCGCACCAGGCTCCACCCGCCGCGATTCACCCCCGCCGACACCACCGCTCCCGATGCCCCGGCCAGGCACCGGAGCAGGGAGAGAACCGCCAGCAGGCCTGACAAGCGCTCATTTCATCTACACATTGTAAGTGTATCCATGTTGCGTGTTTTTTAAGATTAAAAAGTTAATGCACCAAGGAGCGCTCCTTTGTTTCTTCTATCTCCTAGTCATGCTTCATCATGCATGTGTGGCCCCAGCCAGGCATAACGAGGGAGCGAGCCTAGCCAGGCCGCACATGTGCGGTGAAGCATGACTCACCAGACTTTTGGGCTGAATTGCCGGGGACTAGAACCACCTGTGAGGTGAGGGACGAGCGGCCCTAAGTGGGATTAAAGAAGCCCCAGTAAAGTATGGTACCTGAGACGCTTCTCGTCTCAGGTACACTTTAAGACCCAATTTATTTTTTTCACTGCTAGGCAAATTTCATTTTGGTTCCACTTCCATTTGCAGAACAACAAGTCTTTTAAACCAAAAATTAGGCAGGTCACCAAGCAATTACCCATGCTTAGAGGCAGAAGGTTCATACATTGTTCTACTTGAAAAACTATATAGTCCTCAGAGTAGAGGCTGAGACTAGACAGAACTAACACACATTTTACAGTCAGAGCTTAGTGCAGATAAATACAGAGCTGCTGCAGGCTACTGTATATGAGGCCTCTGTGTGTGGTTAGGTTAGATTGGATAGATATCTAAGGAGACAGGAAGATAGAAAATGAATGTTCTGCCTTTTTGGTCAGTAACATAACATTGCCGATGAGAATACTAGTATTAAATGCATCCATGCAGTGTTGGACTGGGAAGCAGTAATGCAGAGGAAATCCTCTTGCTGGCCAAGCAGCAGCAATCATGTGTTGCTGCTCACAGTGAAGACTTGCTACAGGTTTCTTTTGGGATTGATAACACAGGGTTTCTGCTGATTGGCCAGCAGGTGGATTTCCTCAGTTTTACCATCTCCCAGTCCGGCACTGCATCCATGTACAGGATTATCACCTGCCAGTACTAAAAATGTTGCTACCTGTGATAAATTTAAGAAAGTAAATCAGGGAGAGGAAAGATTTTATAATAGCAAACACTGACTAAATAAATGTATAAATAAATATTGTAAAAAAAAAAAAAACCCCAATTTTATTACCTAATTTTGACCTGAGTTCTTCTTTAACTATTTTTTGGTAGTTACACAGCATTGCAGTTGTAAATAGTAACGTAACACACATACACATATAGGATTAGTATGTTTAGCAAACATTCTAGTTCTTTCCAAAGAATTAGTATTACAATTCTATTTATTTAAAATATTTATAATGCTTTTTTTAAAGAGTAGTAAAGCTTTGTGTTTGAATATTAGGGTTACATGCATAAACATACATATAGAGGAAAAACAAAAGCTTAATAAAATATACACTTACATTTTGTGCTAGAAAACAGCCTCTATTTCAGGTTTGATGTACAGGCTGCATTACAGGACACGATAGTTTCACCAAAATAAAAAAAAATAAAGCAAAGAGGAATGAGCAGCTGGGGCATACAAAGATTAGGTGCCTTGGTAAGGTGTCATCACAATCAGCCCAATTCCACAAAAAGGACAACAGCTGTTGTCATTCTTGGTACGTATGCTTATGTATGGTAATTTGCAAAATGTGTGCTCAGCTTTTCAAATAAGGTAAAAACATTAACCAATTAGCAGCTTCAAAACAGTTATCTCGTTTGAGATAAGTGCACTGCTTTTGAACTCAGTCAGCAGAACTCGTTGTGCTGTAAATTCTTTGAATGCTTTGCTTTCTCCCTGCTAACAGAAAATAGAGAAACTAAAAGCAGAAATCCTCTATTATTGTCTCAAACTTCCCCCTAGTGACTAATGGCCATAAATACACATAACAGCAGTACTACTTAGTAGCAAATAAATCTAACAAATGAGAAATAAAAAGGTGCTAAAATAAATTGGCCTGGAGCACTTGCAAACCTCTAAATAAATTAGCTGCTATAAGGTTAACAAACTATTTACAATCTGTAGAAATAATTACATGAAAATCTACTACCGTAGAAGAGTCAAGGGAGATATCACCTGTCTCAGCCAGCTCTCTCTTGTCATGCAGCAACTGCTTTTTCCTGTGCCTGCCTCCCTGTTCATGCCTTAGCTGTGGCTGCTGCTTCTGCCTGTAATACAAGAGACTCAAGATAGACTAAGGGATTTCTACCTTTATCTTCCTGCAGCAGGGAATTGCGGTCAGAGGGGGAAGCAGAGGCTTGAAGTTGAGTAGCCGTCAGCAATATCACCTTTATGGGATCAGAGGCTATTTCATCATGCTTACCTCCACTAGGTCTGAGATTCGAGAAGTTATGTAAGCAAGAAACATACTGGGTATTTTATTTCCCTGGCCCACAAACCCATCAATGAGAATATAAAAGTCCCCAGTTATATTTAGAGGTTATGGGCTCACCTAAGCCTCAATTCTCTAAGGGCAGTTCGGTAAAATAAATTAGGTTGGTAAAATACTGCATTCTGTATTTTACCCTTTTTTTCTATTTTCACTAAGATTTCCCACATGGGGTAGTAGTTCGATAATTTACCAAACAAATATGCTTCAATTCACTAAGCCCTGCTCGGTAAGACTCACCCGCTGTGGAGCAGGTCAGGCAGGAAGCTGTGAGTCCTACCACAATTGGTGTGCATGAGTCTGGGTTTTTCTGTCCAGTGCATCCCTGGCATCCCTTTAGATGTGCTGCAGCCACCAGAGGAAGCTCTTCTGTATACCAGTATACATATATGCACAACTTAAGGAATACAGAAAAACCTTTTTGTGAGAAAACGCGGAAAAGCCGCCGCGTGTTCTGAAAGCAAGGCGGCTGATTCCGCGTCCAACGCGGTGGTTTGCACGCGTAGGCACGCGTCTGGTAGTGTGGCAGAACGCGGAAAAACCGCCGCATGTTCTAACAGCAAAGCGGCTGTTTCCGCGTCGAAGGTGGCGGTTTGTACGCAGCAGCGTGCCTTTGGAGTGGCTGGGTCTGTTAGTCCACATAGATGGATGAAGAGCTACGCACGCGCGGGCCAGAAGTCAGGACCTTTGTACCAGCAGGGGAAGTGTCAGCTGATCAGGACGATCAGCTGATTCCTGCTGGACTCATGATTGGCTGAGTGACTTGGGCGGGGCAGCAGAGTTCAGCTACTATGTATTCTGCTTGCTTGTCAGTTGCTGGTTGTCTGCCATTGCAAACACTTTGTGGAAGCATTCAGACCATAGTCAGATCCTTACAGTGTGTTTGAACCAGGTGGACCTGGGAATTCACACTGAGCCAGATTACCTTGAACTGTTTATTTGTTAGACCAGTTCCAGGGTGTTGAGATCAAGGCCCTCACACCCCAGACTAGGAATACTGTGTATCTTCTGTGTATTCTCTAGCATAGTTCCAGGGTGTTGAGATCAAGGCCCTCACACCCAAGACTAGGGAACTGTATTGTCTTTGTGTTATATTCCAGACTAGTTCCAGGGTGTTGACGATCACGGACCTCACACCCAAGACTAGGGAATTGTATTATCATTTATGTTATACTCCAGACTAGTTCCAGGGTGTTGATGATCACGGACCTCACACCCAAGACTAGGGAATTGTATTATCATTAATGTTATGCTCCAGACTAGTTCCAGGGTGTTGTGACTACGGACCTCACACCCCAGACTAGGATTGTGCTATTACTGTATTACGTTAGCCCAGTCCAGGGCAATACCTTTCATATTAGCTGCAGGGCTTCCTGCAACCCAGCCTCGGTCCCTCGCCCAGGGGTCCACAGGCTACAGGAATATCACCCACAGTCAGGGGTGAATTCCTCAGGAGTCTTAGGCCGCCAGCTCCTCTGGTGGTCTCCACTCAGAGTTGTTACTGTTACACCAAGCACTCTCACTATTCTGGTGTCCAGAGGATAGAAATACATCTGTATTATCGCTGATTCTGCAGATCATCGATAATCAGGCATATATCTGTATTCTTGGTGGCACTGCAGATCGCCAATAATCAGATTCTCTCTGCGTGCTGACACCAATCGTTACAGAATGGCAGACCGAACCCAAATGGACGCACTGTATAGCCATGTTGAAGTCCTGACCACCGCGGTAAATCAACTTTCCGTGGCAGTTTTGAACCAACAGACCCAGATATGTCAGATATTTGGGGCTATTCAGGAACTTCAATCAGTGCGATCTCCTCTTAGCACAGACATACGTATGCCTGTACCTGAAAGGTTTTCTGGTGACAGATCTGACTTTCGGAACTTTAGAAATAGAGTGTTATCATACTTTGAGTTAAGGCCTAACTCGTCTGGAACCGTGGCACAGAGAATTACATTCATTAAGAGTCTGTTGTCAGGGGATTCCCAGACCTGGGCATATGGTCTTCCTATTGGCATCAGGCCCTGACCTCTGTGGATGAATTTTTTGAGGCTATGGCTATAATTTACGATGACCCGGACATTGCCTCGACTTCTGAACGGAAGCTCAAGCTTCTGCGTCAAGGTAAAGGTCCGGTAGAGAATTATGCTGCGGAGTTCAGGAGGTGGGTAGTCTCAGCTAGATGGGACGCATTTGCCCTCCTGGACTGTTTTTTGGCCGGATTGTCAGATACTATTCATGAGGTAATGATAGGCCATCCTGAGCCCGAATCATTGGATGAGGCAATTTCTTTGACTATACAGATAGATCGCCGTTTGCGCCACCAGAGACAGGTTCGTGGTAGAGTGGCCAGAAGGTCTATCTTACGCGACTCTTCTCGGTCTCCCTCACCCCCAGGCGAACCTATGCAAATTGGGTACACAAGGCTGAGTCTGGGGAAAAGGAGTCACAGGAGCCCAAATAAGAACACTTTATATGGGTCCTCTAGACCAGACAAATGCTACCACCTGGGGGAAGTCAATACCAGAGGTGAGCAGGGTTCATCTCTGAACCATGGTCGGCTGAACCTTCCTTGTTCGGTTACGTGGGAAGGTAGGACCAAGTCCGCAGAAGCCATGGTGGACTCGGGTTCAGCAGCGAACCTCATAGATTACGATTTTGCTAAAAGCTTGGGGATACCTTTATCCGCACCTGACCGGCAGATTTCGGTCACCGCGGTGGATGACTCTCCATTGCGCAGTGCCCAGTTTCTTTCCCAAACCCCCCTACTGTCATGTTGTTTAGGGGCAGTGCATGAAGAGAGTTTACAGTTCCTGGTCCTGCCGATGAAGGGCTCTGCTGTTGTTCTCGGTATGCCCTGGTTACGGCTTCACTCGCCGCTGATTGACTGGGCTTCAGGACAGCTACTGAACTGGTCAGCCCATTGTCAGGAGCACTGTTTAAAGAGGGGTGAGGCGGAAAATACCAAGATACAGGTCGCAGGAAAGACAGGACAGTGTACAGATATTTCTTTTTTTTTTTTTTTTTGTAACACTATTTTTATTCAGTATTCAAAATGAAATCAGTTACAATCAGTAAAATGGAGTATATAACAGAGGATGAGAATCTTATGATACATAGTTCAGACTCTTTTTTTAGTTTACAAAAGGTAAGAAAGGAATATTATTATAACATCTTCAGCCTAGAAGTTTTTAGGCTCTGACAAGTTTCCCTACAAGGCTGGAGGATTATAAGTCCATTCAGAAAAAGCTTACTACCGAACATTTTTTGATCCTGAAGCCCATTGATAATATATAAGAAAAACAATAATATTTGACCTAAGCATAAACGAATGCTAGTTATATAGGAAGAGGGAAGAGTGAGAATATTTTAAAGAGCTGAGGTAAGGTCCATTAGTATGTCTCTTTATAGAGGAAAAATATAGAGAAAAAGGTAAAAAGAGTAAAAGTAGAGAGTCAGAATGTAGCGGGGGTCACCATGCTCAGAGTCCTATTATAAAAGGTGGAAAAAAAATCACTATTTAGAAAGTGGAGTAGGCAAGGAGCCTTATACATTAGTGCTCAAGCCCATACATTTGATTTGATATAATCAGGGTGTCTCGATAGTTCTAGAATACTGAGACTGCTTTGTGATTAAAAAGGATGAGAGGTAAGGGGGGTCAAGGGGGTAAGTGGTCTGAGGTGTATTGAGGCCAAGGATCCCAGGTTTTTTGAAATTTATGTTCTGTATTCCTCAGGGAAGCTGTCATTTGCTCCATAGATTTAGTCCAGTTTATTTTATTGATTATCTCAGAAGTAGTAGGGGGAGCTATCATTTTCCAAGATGAGGCTATGGATAGTCTGGTGGCCGTCAAAATATGTGTAATCAAATGGGATTTAGAAGAGTTGATCCCCTTAACTGGCTTACCTAATAGCATAGTCAAAGGGTCTAGAGGAATCGAGACACCTGTTATCGAAGAAATCATTGTCTGAATATCTGTCCACATAGGTAATAGAAGGGGGTAGTACCAGAATAAGTGTTCCAAAGTTCCCTTGTAACCACAGCCTCTCCAACAAGTGTCTGGAGCATTGGGATAAATTTTGGAAAGTACCTCCGGTGTTAAATACCATCGAAAAATTATTTTATATATGTTTTCCTTAATTTGGGTGCACATAGAGGAATGTTTTGCATTATCCCATATTTTTTCCCAGTCTTCAATACTTATATTCATAGAAAGAGCAGAATTCCATTTAGTCATATATGTGTGGGATGGTATTAATGTGCCAGATTTAGTATGGAGAAGGGAGTAGATCTGAGAGATTAGTCCTTTTTGATGGCCTTTATGAGCACATAGTCTTTCAAATGTGGTACAGGAAGGTAAAGGTGTAGCCTTGTCTATATACCTGTGAAGGAAGTGGGAAATCTGATTATACTCCATAAGAATTTGCGGAGTAAAATCAAGTTTCTCTTCTAAGGTTGATCTGGTAATGAGTTTACCTGTGGAAAAGTCAGTCCAGTGACTTAAATTAAAGTAACCAAGAGCGTACCAGCAAGACATAAAAGCACTAGAGATTCCAGGCGGAAAAGCAGGGTTTCCTAGTATAGGATATAGTGGGGAGGGGTGCGACTTTAAGCCTGAGGAATTTGAAATGGATTTCCAGATTCGGAGAGTGAATGAAATAGTTGGCAGTACTTGGGATGAGGGTAGGTGTAGGGGCGACTTTGACCATAGTAGGGAGGCTAGTGATATTGGGTAGATATCTTTAGCTTCTATTAGTCCCCATTTAGTAAATACTGTCATGTCAGACCATTCTGTTAATTGTCGAAGATGGGTGGCTTGGTAGTATAGTTTTAGGTGGGGGAAGCCTAGCCCTCCTTGCTCTCTGGGTGACAAGAGAACAGATCTGAGAACTCTGGGTCGCTTATGATTCCATAGGAATTTAAAAAATTCAGATTGCAGTTTGGAAAGTTGAGATGCAGGAACTTGGACTGGAAGGGTCTCGAATAAGTAAAGCAGGCGAGGTAATATAATCATTTTTAGGGAGTGTATTCTGCCTATCCATGAGATTTTGTATGCTGTCCATTATGTAAGTCTTGTAAAATTTTATGGATAAGGGATGGGAAATTATGTTTATAGGTGGTGGAGTATGAAGCTGTTAAATGGATCCAAAGGTATTTTATTGTCTGCGTTCTCCAATTATAAGGGTAGTGAGATTTTAGGGAGGACAGTAATTGGGGGGGGGGGGATTTTAATTGGAAGAGCTTCTGTGTTATCCTTATTTAGCTTAAAACCTGAGATAAATTCATATTTTTCAATAAGCGAGTGGAGGACTGGTAGTGAGGTTATGATTTGAGTGATTGTGAGTAGTATGTCGTCTGCGAATAGAGATATTTTATGTTCTGTACTTCGATGTTCTACTCCTCGAATATCCGGATTAAGTTTAATGGCACAGGCCAGGGGCTCTATACTTATAGCGAAGAGGAGAGGGGACAGAGGGCAACCTTGTCTGGTTCCATTCCTGATTCGAAAGGGCGTGGTGGGAGAAAATGGTAGTTTAACAGAAGAGGTAGGGGAAGAGCCCTCAAAGCCTTGATGTTTTAACACACGGAATAAGAATGGCCAAGAAAGGTGGTCAAAGGCCTTCTCTGCATCTAAACTTAGAAGCAGAGAAGGACGACCTTCCCTGTTCATGAGTGATATAAGATCTATAGCCTTTCTGGTATTGTCTCCAGCTTGGTGACCCAGAACAAAACCTACTTGGTCGTTGTTTATGAGCGAAGTTAGTATTGGATTAAGGCGGTTAGCTAAAGCCTTAGTTATTATTTTAAGATCAGAATTTAAAAGAGAGATGGGTCGATAGCTCTGTGGCAATTGAGGGTCCTTTATTTCTTTAGGTAAGACTGTTAGTAAGGAGTTTAGTATTGTTGAGGGAGAGATTTCCCCTTGCATAATTTTGGAGGCTAGGGTGGAGAGATGGGGTAGGAGAATATCTTGGAATTTTTTGTAATATAGATAGGGTAAGCCATCAGGGCCAGGAGATTTAGAAGATGGCATATTCTTTAGGACCTCTGCCAGTTCTGGGACAGTGATGGGAGCGTTAAGTGAATCTCGTTGGGTTTCAGTAAGTGTAGGTAATTTTAGGGGATCTAAGAATGCGTCTACTGTAGAGAAATATGTAGAATCCTCAGGGTGGCCTGGAAGATTATACAATTTCTCATAGTATGTTGTAAAAATCTGTGCTATTTTTGTTGGGTCGTAGTTTACCAGGCCACTTGAGTCTTTCATGGAGTATATGGTTTGCTGGGAGCATTTTGGGTTTAATTTACGGGCCAGAATTGTGTGTGGTTTATTACCTCGCTCAAAAAATAGTTGTCTAGTCCATCGGAGGCTTTTTTCAAGTTAATTTGTTTGATGAGAGCGGATATCTTGTTTTAGTTTTTGCATCTGGACAAAGTGGGTCTGTGTGGGGTTAGATTTGTAAAGTGTTTGGGCCTTGGATAAGGAAGATTGGAGAGATAGTAGTTTATGAGATAGAGCGTTTTTCCGCCTGGATCCCTCAGCAATAAGTAAACCTCGGGTAAAAGCTTTGTGTAATTCCCACAGCATTTCGTATGATGATACTGAGTCTATGTTAGTTTGGAAAAATGATCGCAATTCCGTGGTAAGCTTATCATGGAAGGTTTTATCCTGAAGTAGCGTTTCATTTAATCTCCAATGCCGGGGCTTAAATGGAGTATGCAGCCAGTTCAATTGTAGGGAAACACTTTGATGGTCAGACCATGCCACTGGGTGAATAATAGATTCTGTGAGGATGGGGATTAGTGAAGTATTGGAAAAAAAATAATCTATGCGGGAATGAGAGGCATGTGGTGGTGAGAAAAAGGTGTATTCGATTGATGTAGGGTTGGATATCCTCCATAAATCAACTAATTTATATTTTCGCATCAGGATCCTAAACTTATGGGAATTGCGATCATGAGTGGTACCAGGGGAGGAGGTGTGCGAGGTACTTCTGTCCATACAGGAGGAGAAAGCGAGGTTGAAATCTCCACCTAATAGGAGGGTGCCCGTAGCAATTTTGTGAAGCTTGGCCAGAAAGGAGGAAAGGAAAGATACTTGTGCATTGTTTGGGACATATACATTAGCCAGAGTGATCGGTTTACCCGCCAAGGTACCTACTAGTATTAAGTAATGTCCTTGAGGATCAGGTATGGATTTAGTAATCTGGAGAGGGAGATCTTTTTTGTATATAATAGCAACGCCAGCCCTTTTCGTTTGACTGGATGCTAGATGCACAACTGTATAATGTCTATTTCCCAAACGTATTGTCTCTCGTTGGCGTAAATGTGTCTCTTGAAGCATGGCCACATCTATGTCCATTTTCTTAAGGTCTTGTAGCAGTGCAAGTCTCTTTTGGGGGATGTTCAGGCCCTTGACATTAAGAGTAAGGATCTTAACCATTGTCTAGGTTCAGGTAGTGTACAGTAGAGGAATGAGGCTCTGAGCATGGTGACAGTAGAAAAAGAGGATAAAGACAGAAGTAAGGTAAATCAAGGTAGGCAGAGGATATTAGCAACAACATCATAAACAAGATCAACCAAGTTAAGCCACTGTAAAAATTGTGGCCACATATAGTGACAGCTAAAAAGGTGAAAAGCTGTCTAAATGAGAAAGTCCTGGAGGAACCTGGGCCCCAAGGGGACCAGAATGCTCGTGGGACAGTTCTCCGGAGGCGGATGCCGGAACTCCCAGATGGCAGCCCAAAG
This sequence comes from Hyperolius riggenbachi, assembly GCF_040937935.1. Taxonomy (NCBI): domain Eukaryota; kingdom Metazoa; phylum Chordata; class Amphibia; order Anura; family Hyperoliidae; genus Hyperolius; species Hyperolius riggenbachi. Next base: position 183,242,740 of record NC_090647.1, read on the forward strand.
CATACAGATCAGTGAGGGAACACAAATTAACAGGGAGAGGCCCAAAATGGCAACAGGTGTAAGGCCCAAAATGGTAACAAGTATATATAGCTATGCATCTATATGTTATTCACATTGTCATTTCACAAAAAAGCATAAAGGGCACAAATATCCACCTTTTATAAAAATAAGCTGCAAGATTCAGCTTAAGTCATGTATAGAAAAAGAAGCAAAAAAGGAAAAAGCACAGCTTTGCCTAAGCCATATTTGTTCAGGTGGATGACGCTTCCATAGAGTCTGAGTCTTGTGGATAGGTAAGGGTCCTTTTACACTTAATCAGTTGCTCTCAGTTAAACGGAAAGAAAACTGATTTTCAAAGTAAGTTCCATGTTTTCCTATGGCACCTTTCACACTTAACGCGTTTTAACTGAAATCTTCTTCCCAATGCACTGCTATGGAATAAACGCGTACCAACGCGCACTAACGCATACTAACGCACACTAACGCATACCAACTGATTAAGTGTAAAAGGGGCCTAAGGCTCCGAACCGGGACTCTGGACCAGTCAGTGACATGGCGGGCTTTCCGTGGGGGAGATAGTGCATTAGGAGAGCGTAGATGCTGAATCGAGCTGGGTGTGGGGGCTATAAGGCCCAGTTGTCGTAGAAACATAGGCGCATTGTCTAGATCTGACAAAGTGAATGTGGCTCCATTTCTGGATACTGAAAGGCGGAAAGGGAACCCCCATTTATATTGTATATTGGCATCTCTTAGTAGCTGGGTAATTGGCTTAAAAGCTCTATGTTTCGCCAGTGTGATAAGTGATAATTCATTATAGACATGCAGTTCATCTCCTTTGAATGTAATGGAGGGTAATTTCCTTAGTGCTTTAAGAACAGCTTCTTTAGCCTCGAAGTAATGTAAACGAGCGATGATATCCTTAGGTCTTTGTAAGGTTGGTTGGCGTTCCCCTAAGGATCTATGTGCTCTATTAATGCGCCAAAGTTCGTTCGGCAAATCAGGGACTACAGATTTGAAAAATTCTGTGATATGAGGCACGATTTGGTCTGGTTTAACTGTCATGGAGACCCTTTTAATACGAAGATTTTGTCTGCGTTCTCTGTTTTCACTATCTTCCTGGGCGATTCGCAGTGATTTTAGATCAGAAAGCATGACTGCCTGCTCTTCTTCTAAGTCTGCCTGCTTCAGGGTTATAGCATCTACTCTCCCCTCCAGAGTGTTAGTGCGTTCCCCTAGGCCTGAAATGTCTGCTTTTAGCTCCTGCATGGCTGTGAGCATGATCTGCTGGAGTGAGGAGTGCATGGAGCGGTAGTGTCTGTCCAGCGCAGATTCAAGCATAGCTGCAGTTATGGGAGCAGTGTCTGGTGTTATACTGGCCTGAGCGATGGGTGGATCAGCGCTGTTTGTGAGCTCGGCACCATCTTGGGACCCAGCGAGGCGGACGTATCGATCCATAGCTCCCTTCTGTCCTGTTGTTTTGGACGGAGCTTTCGGGGGCATCGGCTGCACGGAGTGTTGGGCTATCATTCCCACTGAGAGCCGCACGAAGAAGGCTGCGATGAAGCTTTGTGCGGCTCGGCTGAGTGCGGGGTGGGTTGGAGCTGACGGGTTAAGCGGCCATCTTAGTCGCGCCGCGCATGCGCCTCCTTTGTACAGATATTTCTAACGAATCCTGTTCCTCACGGTTACCTCTCATGCATGAATCAGATGGCAAAAGCGCCAAAGCAGACGCTTTAGACGGGTTTTGGGCCCAAAATCTTTCTATCACTGAAAAAACAAGCTGACAAAAAATCATTTCAGGTGCCCCTGCTCAAGCCAGCAGTGCAGGTGGATTCCACTCCCTCCCACCCTGTGTTGATTGATGACCGGCCTGAGTATGAGATAAAAAGGGAATTCTCTAACTTACATCCTGGAAAGCCAGGAAGGAGATACCCGGAGTCCACTCCTCAGGGGGGGTACTGTGAGAAAACGCGGAAAAGCCGCCGCGTGTGCTGAAAGCAAGGCGGCTGATTCCACGTCCAACGCGGCGGTTTGCATGCTTAGGCACGCGTCTGGTAGTGTGGCAGAACGCGGAAAAGCCGCCGCATGTTCTAACAGCAAAGCGGCTGTTTCCGCATCCAAGGTGGCGGTTTGTATGCAGCAGCGTGCCTTTGGAGTGGCTGGGTCTGTTAGTCCACATAGATGGATGAAGAGCTACGCGCGCGCGGGCCAGAAGTCAGGACCTTTGTACCAGCAGGGGAAGTGTCAGCTGATCAGGACGATCAGCTGATTCCTGCTGGACTCATGATTGGCTGAGTGACTCGGGCGGGGCAGCAGAGTTCAGCTACTATGTATTCTGCTTGCTTGTCAGTTGCTGGTTGTCTGCCATTGCAAATACTTTGTGGAAGCATTCAGACCATAGTCAGATCCTTACAGTGTGTTTGAACCAGGTGGACCTGGGAATTCACACTGAGCCAGATTACCTTGAACTGTTTATTTGTTAGACCAGTTCCAGGGTGTTGAGATCAAGGCCCTCACACCCAAGACTAGGAATACTGTGTATCTTCTGTGTATTCTCTAGCATAGTTCCAGGGTGTTGAGATCAAGGCCCTCACACCCAAGACTAGGGAACTGTATTGTCTTTGTGTTATATTCCAGTCTAGTTCCAGGGTGTTGACGATCACGGACCTCACACCCAAGACTAGGGAATTGTATTATCATTTATGTTATACTCCAGACTAGTTCCAGGGTGTTGATGATCACGGACCTCACACCCAAGACTAGGGAATTGTATTATCATTAATGTTATGCTCCAGACTAGTTCCAGGGTGTTGTGACTACGGACCTCACACCCCAGACTAGGATTGTGCTATTACTGTATTACGTTAGCCCAGTCCAGGGCAATACCTTTCATATTAGCTGCAGGGCTTCCTGCAACCCAGCCTCGGTCCCTCGCCCAGGGGTCCACAGGCTACAGAAATATCACCCACAGTCAGGGGTGAATTCCTCAGGAGTCTTAGGCCGCCAGCTCCTCTGGTGGTCTCCACTCAGAGTTGTTACTGTTACACCAAGCACTCTCACTATTCTGGTGTCCAGAGGTTAGCAATACATCTGTATTATCGCTGATTCTGCAGATCATCGATAATCAGGCGTATATCTGCATTCTTGGTGGTACTGCAGATCGCCAATAATCAGATTCTCTCTGCGTGCTGACACCAATTGTTACACTTTTACAATCTCTCCTTCCCCTTCTCTGCATTCTGAAGTCCCACCCTATGGAGTATTGGACTCAGTGGGGTGAGAAGCAGGACTGTGTGGCTCTCCCTATTGGCTGACTGCTACATCTTTCAATGTTACCGCATGGGGAGTGTCAGTTGCAGCTGGAGGTAAAAACCAAACACTTTTACTTGATTTATCAAATGCTTCAATCTTTGTGAATTGCAATTTCTTGACTTTTTTGAGGCATTTACCACACAAGTCAGTAATTTACCTCACTAGTCATAAATTCTACTTTTCACTGCAGAAATAAGTTTAGTGAATTGGCATTTAGCAAGGTGATTGGTAAAATCAGCTCTTTTCTGCATTACCAAATGCAGTAATTCTTAGTGAATTTAGGCCCTTATGTGAAAGGGTGAACAATGTTTTTAACCACTTCACCTCCAAGGGTGTTTCCTTTTAAAAAACCAGTGCAATTTTCACATTTCAGCGCTCCTTCTGTTGATTCTCCTATAACTTTATTACTACTTATCACAACGAAACAATCTATACCTTGGGGTTTTTTTAGCCTCCAATTAGGCTTTCTTTTGAGGGGGGGTACTTTTTGTTTAGAATTATTTTATTCTAACTGCATTTTAAAAATAAGAAAAAAATTGAAAAAATTCATTATTTCTCAGTTTTCAGCCATCATAGTTTTGAAATAATACATGCTAAAGCAATTAAAACCCACACATTTTATGTGCCCATTTGTCCTGGTTATTGCAATAGTTAAAATTTTCTCTAGTACAATGTATGGCACCAATATTTTATTTTGAAATAAAGGTGCATTTTTTCAGCTTTGCGTCCTTCACTTATTGCAAGCCCATAATTAAAAAGTAACTGTAATATACCCTCTTGACATACATATTAAATACTTCAGTCCCTAAGGTAATTATTTATGTATTTTTTTAATTTTATATATATATATATATATATATATATATATATATATATATATATATATATATTTTTTTTTTTTTTTTTTCTTTTACAAGAAAATGTCTCAGTAACTATTGGGGAGTGTGGGAGGTAAGGAGGTAATTTTAAATTAAAAAAAAGTATGTTAGCCTAAAAAAAATGGTTGTAGATTTAATTGTACTATTTGTCCACCAGATGTCCTTGCGCATAACTACCTTCTGTGTAGTATTACTACGCAAACAGAAACCAATGAGTGGACATGTAAGTATTGGCTTTTGTGAATGAGGGTGCCAATTTATTGATGGTGAATTTAGATCAATGAATGGGAACTGTGTTCCCATTCATTGATCTCCTGGCTAACTATCGGCGGCGGTGATGAGCATGGGAGCGCGCAGGGGCGAGCAGGAGTGCATGGTTGGAAGGTACATATTAGCTACAGCCCTGCAAGAAGATATGGGGAAATGCAGGGATGTAGTTGCTCTTCCAGGGGGAGGGGAATTGTTTAAATCAAGTTTACAATATGCACTCACTTTTCAATTTCAGATTAGCTTTTTAGTCTTGTTCATTTTCACAGCATAATTTCATGTAATTGTGCTTTAAATATGATTTTAAGACTTTATAAATCAATCAGTTAACTTTGAATTTTTATGGAACTTTTATGCATTTCATGGCAGTGCATATGTAGCTTAATGGGAATGCCCACCAGATGGCAATAATATCATCATGCCCTGATTGTGCTGTAAACGTGTTTAAACCTATTGCAGTTATGTAACGATTGGTGTCAGCAAGAACAGATTTTCTGATTATTGGTGATCTGCAGTATCACCAATAATACAGATGCTATACCTGATTATGTAGTGATCTGCAGAATCACCAATAATGCAAGTATAGCGAGACACAGGACCACCAGATGTAAAGATAGGTGTTTGGTGCAACAGTAATACAGATAGAGATACCAACTCCCCCCAGAGGAGCTAGTAGAGGGAGATATCTCTATAGAACACAGGGATCAGCACTCCAGCAAGCCGGAGATGCAGATGAACTAGTAATCAGTTCACCCGAGGAGCGGGTGGTGCACAGTAAGACAACGTGTACTGATCACCCGTGGAGCGGGTGATTCAGACTGCACTGCAGCAGGTGATCACCTGAGGGGCAGGAGATCAAGACTGTACTGCAGCTCCTAATCACCTGAGGAGCAGGCGATGAGGACAGTACCGTGGTTACTAGTCACCTGAGGAGCAGGTGATTAGGACTGTATTGCAGCTACTGGTCACCTGAGGAGCAGGTGATTAAGACTGTACTGCAGCTACTGGTCACCTGAGGAGCAGGTGATAAAGCTGTACAGAGAATCCCTCACCAGGGACTAGGCTCACTGGTGAGGGCAGGAAAGTCAGACAAGCAGATTCGGCAACAAACGGACAGATACGGTACAAAGACAGAAGGCTAAATCAGAGTAGTGTTCAGGCTAAGTCGGGAACAGGATCAGATAGGCAGAAGCACAGAATCAGAAGGCAGAAGAGTAGTCAAGGCTAGCAGAAGGTCATAACAAATAATACAATTCAATTAGTACTTTAGCTATCAACAGAATGTGACTAAGTGTGGAGCCCCAGCTCCTGCTGGTTCTAGCACACTTTGGGATCTGACTAAGGTCTGAGTGCTAACATGTAGCATTTGCAACAGCAGACGAGGAGCTACTGACAGGCAGGTGAGGTCCTATATATACTGAGAGCGCCCCACAGCGCCGCCCCAGTCACTCAGCCAATCAGGAGCACTGCTGGAGTCAGCTGACCGGCCGATCAGCTGACTCCCCTTCTATTCACATAAAGGTCCTGTCGCCTGGCGCGCGCGTGTAGCCCTCAGTCTATGTGCAACTGAAGGACCAGGCAAAACTCCACCATGTAATTGCGCGGCGGAGGCCGCCGGCTGAGACGCGGAGAAAGCCGCCATGCCGCTCACCGCTGCGACTGCATCTCTGCTATCTATTACAAGTTAACTGTTAGAGTATTTAATGTGTGCTGGTAGGCTGGTAAGTCACCTGGCGAAGAGGTCAAAATGCCAAAATGCATTGTGACATCACCAGCATGCCATGCTGCTCCACGCACTTCTGTCGAACTCAGAAGTTTCTCTGAACCCAGCCGCTGGCCATGAGTGGTTGGCTAGCAGCATTGATGAACTGATTTTTACTGTGACGTAGCAAGTACAATATTTTTGCATGGCTTATTGCTGAAGGTAGAAGCCACTGGAGAAAACCGCTCACACCACCCCAGGACAGTGCAGGACCAGGACAGGCCAATCCAAAGGAACATAGACAGAAGAGTGTCTGCACAATGTCCTATGAATCAGGTTCCTTTATTATGGACGTATCCAAACGAGCTCACATATCATATAGCTGACATGTTTCGAACCAACAGGTTCTTACTCATAGCTAAAAGATCAAATGACACTATGCATTCATATATACCTTCCTCCTGTGTGGAGGGGGGTGGGCCAAAAGGCAGACACTCCCCTTTAAAACTCCACATCAAGGAAGAGATATTCACAATCCAAAAGAGATTAACATCTATTATTCAGTACCTCTCTCTAAAATTACCTAGTATATGGATGGTATACCAGCAATTTGAGTTTGTTTAAAAATATTAATATATAGAACACTTAATAAAATAAATAAAATCAAATTTTGACAAACAGTATGAGAACAGCAAAATATAGTAAGCAGCTACATATTAGGTTATCAGTGCTAAATCCCAACGGGAATTCAGACCTTTGGGGGTTCTCGTACCCATTCTAAAAATCCATAGAGCCTCACAACTAGTAAGCCAGTTAGACAAATCTCCACCTCTCTGGGCTGGGAAAACCCTCTCCACACCATGGAAGCGAAAGGAAGACATGTCGCCACTGTGAACAAGGTGAAAATGCTTCTCCACGTTCGAAATATTTGTACCAAGCCAACCCGGGCCGCAGTAATGTTCCCCAATTCTGGCACGTAAAGGTCTCGTGGTACACCCCACATACTGCAGGTAACATTCAGTGCATGTGATAAGATATATCACATTTTGCGTACCACAATTTATAAATTCTTTAATGGGGAAACTGCGCCCGTTCGAGGTAGACGTGGCCTCCCGTGTTCGCATATGTACGTCGCAGTAGCGACATGTCTTAACGCCACATCTATATGAACCAGACAAGCTAAGCAGTGTTGAAGATCTAGACCTAGAATCAAACAAACTGGGTGAGAGGGATTGGGCCAGAGTGGGAGCTCGTCTACTAGCAAAGCGCACTCCCTGTTGTAAGATATCCCGTAAATCCTCATCTCCTTTTAGAACAGAAAGATACCTTTTCAAAATGGACACAATCTTATAAAACTCTACACTGTAAGTTGTAACAAAAGTGGGCCTGGAATCTTTCGTATTTCCGCCAGCGAATGTTGTCAGTAAGTGGTCCCTACTTTGTCTACTGGCCCTAGTTTTTCCCCTTTTAATCATCCAGTCGGGATAGCCCCTTTCTCGTAGCCTATCCTCTACCTTCTCAAATTCCTCTCCAAGGCACCCCTCATCCGAGCAGTTACGGCGTGCCCTGATAAACTCATATGCGAACACAGGAGGCCACGTCTACCTCGAACGGGGGCAGTTTCCCCATTAACGAATTTATAAAATGTGGTACGCAAAATGTGATATATCTTATCACATGCACTGAATGTTCCCTGCAGTATGTGGGGTGTACCACGAGACCTTTACGTACCAGAATTGGGGAACATTACTGCGGCCCGGGTTGGCTTAGTACAAACATTTCGAACGTGGCGAAGCATTTTCGCCTTGTTCACAGTGGCGACATGTCTTCCTTTCGCTTCCATGGTGTGGAGAGGGTTTTCCCAGCCCAGAGGGGTGGGGATTTGTCTAAACGACTTACTAGTCGTGAGGCTCTATGGATTTTTAGAATGGGTACGAGAACCCCCAAAGGTCTGAATTCCTGTTGGGATTTAGCCCTGATAACCTAATATGTAGCTGCTTACTATATTTTGCTGTTCTCATACTGTTTGTCAAAATTTGATTTTATTTATTTTATTAAAGAGACACTGAAGCAAGACTAAATCTCGCTTCAGCTCTCATATATAGCAGGGGCACGTGTGCCCCTGCTAAAACGCCGCTATCCCGCGGCTAAACGGGGGTCCCTTCACCCCCAACCCACCCCCCGCAAAAGTTGGTCGTAGATTAGCCCTTCCTGGAGGCAGGGCTAACGGCTGCAGCCCTGCCTCCAGTTGCGTCTATCAGACGCGCATCGCCGCCTCTCCCGCGCCCCTCTCAGTGAAGGAAGACTGAGAGGGGCGGGGGAGAGGCGGAGATACGCGTCTGACAGATGCGCGTGGGGCAGGGCTGAGGCGACTAGCCCTGCCTCAATGCGGAAGCGCTCCCCCGCATTACGGAGGGGATTTGGGGGGACAGGGACCCCCGTTAAGCCGCGGGATGGCGGCGTTTTAGCAGGGGCACAAGTGCCCCTGCTATATATGAGGTCTGAAGCGAGATCTATTCTCGCTTCAGACTCTCTTTAAGTGTTCTATATATTAATATTTTTAAACAAACTTAAATTGCTGGTATACCATATATTAGGTAATGTTAGAGAGAGGTACTGAATAATAGATTTTAATCTCTTTTGGATTGTGAATATCTCTTCCTTGATGTGGAGTTTTAAAGGGGAGTGTCTGCCTTTTGGCCCACCCCCCTCCACACAGGAGGAAGGTATATATGGATGCATAGTGTCATTTGATCTTTTAGCTATGAGTAAGAACCTGTTGGTTCGAAACATGTCAGCTATATGATGTGTGAGCTCGTTTGGATACGTCCATAATAAAGGAACCTGATTCATAGGACATTGTGCGGACACTCTTCTGTCTATGCTTATTGCTGAAAATGTGTTTTCATCATGTAAGCACTCCACTTTTTTGTATTTTTGCCTGAGCCTAGGCTAAGCATCACTGGGAGGACATGGTTACATACCAATATACAGCAATATTCACATCAAAGTATCATATCTGATGCTAAAACCAGGATAATTAATGTAATGTGAGTATCCTGAATAATTTGTTACATTCTGCTATGCATCATTATGGTTCCTCTAATTATTATTGACAAATGCTTTCTGTGAGTCATACCCGGTGCTAGATCTAACCCTTGCTCTGTCTGGCACATAAACAATTGATATGCCGGTGCCACTAAGGAATGTCTCAGGATCTGGTTTCCTTGCTGTGCGAAAGAATGGTTTAACCACGCTGACTAAGGGGACAAACTAACTTAACTGTGTCAAGGCAAAGTAAAGTTCACTCTGTTATGGATTTGTTTCAAACACATTATGTGTATGTGCATGCTTTTACACATGCAGATTAAAAATTACCCTCCTAAACCTCTACTTCATAATTAAATCATATTGTAACGATTTGTGCCAGCAAAGAACAGAATTCTGATTATTAGGTGATCTGCAGTATCACCTATAATGCAGATATATGTCATCCGCAAACTTGATGACCCTGACGACTCTGTCAAGGTCATCAAGTTTGCGGATGACACCACAATCATTGGACTCATCAGTGGCAACAACGAGGATGCCTACCGCAGCGAGATAGACAAGATCTGCAACTGGTGCACAGATAACAATTTAGTCCTTAATGCAGCAAAGACAGTGGAACTGGTTGTGGACTTCAGGAGACGCCCACCCCCTCTCCACCCAATCCTCATAAGGGATAACGAAGTCTCCAGGGTCCCCTGTGTTTGGTTCCTCGGCACTACCATCACTAAGGACCTAAAATGGGGGCAGAACACCACCATAACCCAGATATAATGCAGATATATGTCATCCGCAAACTTGATGACCCTGACGACTCTGTCAAGGTCATCAAGTTTGCGGATGACACCACAATCATTGGACTCATCAGTGGCAACAACGAGGATGCCTACCGCAGCGAGATAGACAAGATCTGCAACTGGTGCACAGATAACAATTTAGTCCTTAATGCAGCAAAGACAGTGGAACTGGTTGTGGACTTCAGGAGACGCCCACCCCCTCTCCACCCAATCCTCATAAGGGATAACGAAGTCTCCAGGGTCCCCTGTGTTTGGTTCCTCGGCACTACCATCACTAAGGACCTAAAATGGGGGCAGAACACCACCATAACCCAGAAAAAGGCACAGCAGAGGTTATTTTTCTTGCGCCAACTGAAAAAAATTGGCATCCCACGCGAGCTGCTCAGGAGCTTTTACACTGCCACTGTGGAGTCCATTCTCTGCTCATCCCTCATCGTCTGGTACACAGGGGCATCTGCTAATGACAAGTACAAACTCCACAGAGTAATCAGCACTGCAGAAAAGATCATTGGCCTGCCACTACCACCCCTCGATCTCCTCCACACGGCCAGAATGAGGACGAGGGCCACCAAGATCTCGACCGACCCCTCCCACCCGGGCAATCGGTTCTTCAAGTTCCTGCCACTGGGCCGCCGCTACAGGGCTGTCCCCACCAGAACCACCAGAAGCTGGAGTACCTTCTTCCCCCAAGCGGTACTCCAACTGAACTCGAAACCCTACATGACAGCTTGTGTTTTTCCTTCATGCACATTTCCCCTAATTGACTGAATGCCTCTTACTATGTTCTTGTTTATGTTTATGTTTATGTAGCCCACCCTACGCAGTATGTACGTAGGTCTTATGTATGTATGTATGTATGTATAAATGCCATGCCATGTGCTCCAAAAACAATTCCGGGTATGTCTCTGGCATACTTGGCGAATAAAGCTGGTTCTGATTCTGATTCTGATATATACCTGATTATATAGTGATCTGCAGAATCACCTATAACACTGGTATATAAGAAGTTGATGTGACAACAAATAGCAATGAGTGATTGGTGCAACAGTAGTACTGATAGCTTTGTAGCTTTGGCAATACCTCACCAGAGGAGCTGGTGGGTACTAACAGTACAGTGTCCCTCACCAGAGTCAAGGGCCCTCTGGTGAGAGTGGAGTGGTCAGACAGATTAGGTTTGGCAACAGTAGTACTAATAGCTTTGGCAACACCTCACCAGAGGAGCTGGTGGGTACTAATAGTACAGTGCCCCTCACCAGAGTCAAGGGCCCTCTGGTGAGAGTAGGGTGGTCAGACAGATCGGGTTCGGCAACAGACAGACAGAGGCAGTACAAAATCAGGAGGCAGAGACAGAAAGATTTAAGCAAGCAGAGTCGGCAGCAAGATCAGATGAGCAGAGGTACAAAGTCACTGAGCAGAAGAGTAGTCAGAACGAGCCAGAGTCATGCACAAATAATAACACAGTAATGTAAATCTTTAAGGCTATCAAACAATTCCTTTCTTGTGTGAAATCCCCGGTTTCCTCCCGTATCAAAGCACACCGGAACTATCTAAGGGTCTGAGTGCTAACACAGAGTATTCGCAACAGCAGACAAGTTGCGAGTGATTCAGCTAGGCTTTTGAAGCAGAGGAGACCCTTCAGGCACGCCCCCCTCCTATCAACCAATGAGGAGCGGCGAGCGTCTCCTCTGACGTCAGCCGGCCGGTCAGCTGACGCGCCTCCTCCCCGCATAAAGGTCTTGTCTGTGTGCGCGCACACGTGACAAAGCAACCCTATGTGCAATTGACAGACCTGTCCTCGGTGTGCTAGACGCCTGAGGCATGGATACATTGCTAAACAGGGAGCTGGAGGCAGCTGCGGTGGTAGCACTGTTCACCACGGCTGCCTCTCCAGCGTTTGTTACACATATATTCCTGCAGCTTCTGCTTTTCATTTTGGCTCTGGACAGAGGCGCTTCTAGAGACCAGCTGACCAGCTAATTGCCTAGAGCGCAAGATTTATGGCAGGCGCTTTGAGGGAAAAAAAAGTTTATTTTTCCTGTCCTTAGAGACTGAAAACTTAGGGAACGGAGATAAAAAGTTCTAACGAAAGCCTTTGCTGCTCAGCCTCAAATAAGGAATCTGCAAACCTTTTGTCTACAACTTTTTGTATGGCATTCCCTAATGTTAGTGTTATCTCCAGATCTAGAGTGTGTCTGTCTGACTGCTGGAGGCTCCCGCCCCTCCCTGTGCCAAAGAGGAAAAGTAAACACAGCAGAAGAGCATGTCTGTTGGAGCCTTGGAGGAGGTAATAACAAGGCATGCAAGACATGCCAGGAGTGCAGAGCTCCAGCTAGAGAAAATCAATCCCCAGACAGTTACGTTACTGGGCACTGACCATCTTCCCTGCCATACTGTTTGTCCTTTGCAGCACTAGGGACATTTGTATTTCCTCACCAGACCCGATCACCTGAATGTGATGGCTTCCAGACTGATAAGGTGCTGTGTGAATAGCAGGACAACTAGCTAAATGAAAAGCTTTAGTCACTGATTGAGCACACAAAAGGTTAAATTCTGGCTGCAGCTCAGGGAGGGGGAAGCTCAGCAGGAGACCAGGTCATCAGGATGTAAATAGAGTGACTTGCTGTATAAGATGCTGCTCAGGCTGCCTATTCTTTGACCAAATCATAGACTGCAGTGCACACTGGGGAACTACAGGTACCAGCATGTCCTACTGTGATTATGTATGTGTCATGTATGGAATTGTAGTTCATCTTCACAAAGAAATGCTGGTAATTGTAGATCTCCCAGTGGTTTATAAGGTTCTTACAAAGGTACAATAATGGATAATTGTTCATATACAAGTGATAATTACGTTTTTTTTATAGAACTGACATCTCCTGCAGCACTTTACAGAGTATATAGCCATGTCACTGACTGTCCTCAGAGGAGCTCACAATCTAATCCTACCGTAGTCATAGTCTAATGTCCTGCCATATTATTATGTATTTATATAGCACTGACATCTTCTGCAGCACTGTACAGAGTACATAGTCATGTCACTGACTGTCCTCAGAGGAGCTCACAGTCTAATCCTACCATAGTTATAGTCTAATGTACTACCATATTATTATTATGTATTTATATAGCACTGACTTCTTCTGCAGCACATTACAGAGTACATAGTCATGTCACAGACTATCCTCAGAAGAGCTAACAGTCTAATCCTATCATAGTCATAGTATAATGTCCTACCATATTATTATTTTAATGTATAATTATATAGCACTGACTTCTTCTGCAGCACATTACAGAGTACATAGTCATGTCACAGACTATCCTCAGAGGAGCTAACAGTCTAATCCTATCATAGTCATAGTATAATGTCCTACCATATTATTATTATGTATTTATATAGCAGTGACATCTTCTGCAGCACATTACACAGTACATAGTCATGTCACTGACTGTCCTCAGAGGAGCTCACACTCTAATCCTACCATAGTCATAGACTAATGTCCTACTATATTATTATTATGTATTTATATAGCACTGACATATTCCGTAGCACATTACAGAGTACATAGTCATGTCACTGACTGTCCTCAGAGGAGCTCACACTCTAATCCTACCATAGTCATAGTCTAATGTCCTACTATATTATTATTATGTATTTATATAGCAGTGACATCTCCTGCAGCACATTACACAGTACATAGTCATGTCACTGACTGTCCTCAGAGGAGCTCACAATCTAATCCCACCATAGTTAAAGTCTAATATTTTCAATATAGGATTGTTTTGGGGGAAACCAGTTGACTTATTAGTGTGTTTTAGGGATGTTGGGGAATATGAAGTGTCTAAATGAATTCCTAGGGAAGATAGTAACTCCATGCAGATTTTGCCCTAACCAATGTTCAAACCTAGGACTCAGCCCGCGGGGTCTGTGGCAGGCAGAGCAGGGTGGCAGCTGAATTACGATTATTTTCCAGTGAAACGCAGCCGCATCACGATTATTTTCATAGGGAGGCACCACAAGGGGGAGGATGGGGGAGCGTGTCGGGGCACCATGGGGGGGGGGGGCACCACAGGTTTTCTCGCCTGGAGTGCCAAGATGACTAGAAGCGCCCCTGGCTCTGGAGGTCGACTTTGACACATGTATTTTGTTTTGATAAGCTCTAGAACTACAGTGAAAGAGTCAATTCACACTATAAAATGCAGGCGTAGATGTGTGTGTTACAACAGTCAGTGTTCACACTATATATGGTACTAAGCATTTAGGGCCTGAGCTCACTAACGCAGTTGTGCGCAGTTGTGTCTGCTTTTCAGCATCTATAACATTGATGTGCTGCTGAAAAGCGGACAAAACTGACCACAAATGCGTTAGTGGGCCTAGGCCCTTAAAGGATATCAGAGGCAAGAATCTTAAAAATGCTGAATTGCCTATTTTGCAGCATAAACCTCCTGGGACATCGTCTGCATCCTCTTTTTCCCCCCATTTTCATCAAACTCCTTGCTAAACGGTCCAGACCAAATTCCTCAATCCCTGCCATGCCTGAGCAGTTCACATGCCTGCGAGTGCACCTGCGCAGGTCGCAAGTCCTCTGCTGCCACTTACAGGCATGGGCTCACAAGTCCAGAAGGACTCAAGTTCGGATTCATTTATACTGAAATGAGAACTGAAAATAGATTTGTGCATTTGTAATGTTGGACATGGATGTTTTCCCACCATCACAGTTTGTTGCAGATCATGGTCTAATTCAGCTTATAATGGCAAGAAATTAAGCTATGTTCATGTATTTTACAACATCAACAGCAAAAAGCAGACCAAGTTCTAGAGAAATAATTTTATGATGGAAAATAAAGAAAGTAGCTAAGAAGAAAAGTATGTCGAGATAAGTAAAACTATACTCAAAAGTCAAACTGTATTCTCTTACCCAAGATGCTGGTTTGAATAAAAAAAAAAAATGACAACAAACAAACACACTGTGAAATCTGTGGCAGCTGGTCAGTTGGACACATCGCCAAACACTTGCAAAAAGTACTCTTAATGTGTAACTTTCCACTGGCCCCCAGACAGTATATAGATGTACATATACTGTATATGGAATTCTAGGAATAAATCCAAGGTGTCGAGCATTCGGTTCCTAGGTGCTACCATCACCAACGATTTGAAGTGGGGTGAGAAGTACACCTCCAAGGTCCAGAAGAAGGCTCAGTAATGGGATGCTGTGGGAACTGATGGCCAGTTTCTACACTGCCACCATTGAGTCTATTCTCTACTCCTCCATTGTCATCTGGTATGCAGATGCTACTGCCAGTGCCAGCAAGAACCTCAAACTCCAGAGAGTAATCAATGCTGCAGAAGAGGATCATCGGGTCACCGCTACCACCATTTGACCTCCTACACACCTCCACACTGTGGTCCAGGGCCACCAGTATACTGAGTGACCCCACCCACCCTGGCAGTTGCTCATCATGCGTCTCCCATCGGGCCACCGCTATAGATCCATTCCCACCAAAACCTCCAGACACAAGAACACTTTCTTCCTCCAAGAAGTTCTTCTACTGAACTCGGGCTACTACCTTGTGAAATCATCTAGTCTTGCACTGCTGTCTTAATTATGTTTGTATCCTTTTATTGTCTGCTGCCTTAGTTACGTTGTATCTTTTTTACAGACCTTGATTATGTCTAAATGCCTGTTAAAGAGGAGCTGTCAGCCATACTATCTCAGAAAAAAAAATCCATAT
The DNA here is from genome assembly GCF_040937935.1 of Hyperolius riggenbachi. Taxonomy (NCBI): domain Eukaryota; kingdom Metazoa; phylum Chordata; class Amphibia; order Anura; family Hyperoliidae; genus Hyperolius; species Hyperolius riggenbachi. Next base: position 183,258,471 of record NC_090647.1, read on the forward strand.
ATAAGTAGAGAAATACTTGCTCTACTTACATAACATACTTGTACTGCACTGTCCACATTTTGATTTGAGTGATTTTTCTATAGTAAAAAAACTGAAAATCCTTCTTAGGATTCTCCACTTTAACTGTGTCTATCTTGGAGCCAATCCTGATTTAATTTCCTCACTTACTCTCCTCTGACTGAATGTGTATACATTGCCCGCCCTCCTACCCGTCTTCAGGTGCTCCCACCCATCTCTGCAATAGAAAGTGCATTGTCTCAGCATGAGAAATATTGGCCAATCAGAGAGGAACAGAGGTGTAGGAGGGGAGAACAGGAGGGAAAGAGGCTTCAGCCAATCAGGCTGCATTAGTGAAGTCTGAGAGGAAAGTAAAGAAGCAAAAAAAGACAACCCAGCATGCCCTGCAACTTCCTTTGTGTGGCAATGTACCAAATAAGAGTCAGGTAAACTGGGGAATGATCATTTATCAACAAGAAAAGTAATAGTGATTTTTAATTTTTGGATTGCCTGCTTAGAATCCATATTACTTGTTTACCAGATAAAAATAAAGAATTGATTTTTTATTTTATGCCCGACAGTTACACTTTAACTCATGTCTAATCTGCACTACAGTACTCCATGCCGTGTGTACCACAAAAATTCCAGGTATGATGTCCATCGTACTTGCCAAATAAATCTGATTCTGATGATTCTGATTCTGAAATCACTTTGGTTGGTATGGTTAAGTGTACGGACTTTCTACTGTTATAGTGCATTGGGCATGTGTGCCATTTCCCAGTTCTATGCACCTCTACAGCAATGGACCAACATTTTGCTGTGCTACCTGCCTTTCTCCTACTTAAACCGAACAAATAGTTGGAAAGTGTAGAGTAGACTCATGAAGTGGAGTGGTACAAGCAAACCAGATTTACAGCATACTTTTTCAATCCTGACAAAGGAAATATTTACTTCAGATCTATATGATTTGTATCCTGGTCTTTCTAAACCCCTGCTGGAACTGAAATATACCCATGGGGAATGCTGATACTGTTTAGTATGTTACATAAATGCTAATAGCCAAAGTGGGGAGACTGAGGAAGTTCTTTCTAAACTAAACTACATTTTGATTTTCAGGTCAGTTTAGCTAAAGAGAATTTTTTTTATGTTTTAAAATTTGTAGAAAATTCTGTAACTGTTATGGGATCCAGCAATTTGACCTTAACCTAAATTTTTAGGAGAATCCATAAAACAATAGTTTTATGTTACAAACCAAGTCAATAACATTTGTTAAGTTCTATTCTCCCATAGGACTCAAAGCACATAGATATGTCTCAGATCAGTGCAGGGTTGCAGGCTGGACTGTGTTAGAGGAAATCGTCAGTTGTTCACAAATGCCAGACTAAACAGGTGGCTTTTCAGTTTGGACTTAAATATGCTCGAGGGAAGGATATGTCCTGATTGGGTGTGGCAAAGAGTACCAAAGTGTACGGGCAGCATGACAGAAGGCTCTGTCTCAAAAGGTTTTGAGGTGGGGGTGACCAACTTATTAGATCCATTTGTTCTGAGATCCCTATCCTTAGAGGTGCTGGCTGAGACTGCAGCTGCTTTGCTGTCAAGCGCTGACCACCGATGACAAGAACCTCAGTTTTGTCAGCATTCAGTTTTAGCCAGTTATCATTCATCCACTCCTGATACTCAGCTAAGCACGCGTTCAGCTTAGCACTTATTCACTGCAAACATTGGATTGGATGAAACGGATCCATGGGAGGGAGTTCATATTTTTATTTTATTTTTTTATTTGTTAATGTTCTCCTTAGGCAATACACAGGGTGGTGAACTACTTTTATGAAAGCTACATAACTATTTGCGTGTGTGCTGTAAGAGCTTTCATAAGTAAGATAATCATTGTGATAATATTGGCTCAGTCAAACTCGTCTGCAGTTTTCAGTAACATTCACTTACTTTTCAAGGTGAAGCATAAACACTGGCGTGAGTTATTGCCTGTTGGAGAGGATGTTGTGTATGCTAATATTTGCTTGTGTAAATACCCAGAGCAGAAACATTTCAGCTATGGAAAAAATGCATTAAATATTTAGAGCCTCGGCTACATCTTATTTGTAGGACGGCTTCACCCTTGAGCATGGATAATAAGAAATTAATAGACCAAAACCTTTGCCTGCGAATGTATTAACTGGTAACTGGAAATCAATTGCAACACGAAACTCTCCTAAAAGGCAGCAGAATTGGAAAAGTCTACTAGAAATGAATAGCATATATAACATACAATGGGTTTCAATGGCTCCGAATGAATTAGAATTTCTTAATTTATTAACCTTTTTATTCCAAAGAGTCTATGTAAACAGTCCCCATGTCTTCAATAATTGATGCTAACCTGTGTAATAGAACTTGCTTTACTATCAGATTTCTCATCCCTGGAAACAATTGTCTGGGGAGGACTTGTGTCTGCTTGCTGCATTGTAAATTACACTGTTTTCTCTGTTAGATAATAAATGCTATGCACATATGCAATTACACATGGGATTTAGCGGCACGGCAGACTGGCCCTCAAATTGTTTATATTGCCCTTTTCTCATGCTTTTATTCAAAGTCATTCATGAGATTTCAAGACTTTTAGTCCTAAATTATTGTTTTTGTTTGCCCAGTCTATGAAATACAAGATAATTTATTTACTAAATTGCAATCATTGGTTTACAAAGTAAAAGAAGCATGCCACCCACATTGGCATCAGAAATTTGTCACTGTGTGATTCCTGACTATAGTAAGTAATGTTTATGCAAATATTTGCAGCTTGAACATGGACCAATCAAGTCTCAGCCAGGTTTAAATGGATTGGTCCATTTTCAAACTGCTTATATTTGCATTCAAATTTACATATTTATGCAAGAACTCAGAAATATTTGCATCTCATTGATCATCCCTAGTAGTGATAGCTGCAATGATTACCTGCTGATGCATGCAAGTAGGGTAGTCAGGAAGGCAGTACCTGCAAGTGTGAAGCTCTGCTCCTTGACCAATACCAAGCTGTGTGACATTTAACACTGGAGGTGTACTTTACAAGATAGGTGGCAAATCCCTCGCTAGCCTTCCTTCTCAAAGCACCCTCTATTCTTTGTTGCGTTGTATGGATACAGAGGTGCCAAAAGGATAAAAGAATCTAAAAAGTTTAAAACATGAGGAGGCAGGGGTGGACTTACCTCCTCCAAGCAGACACAAAAATTGCCAATGTGTTTGTCAAAAACAACAAGTTTATTTACATACTCTGGGGGACAATGCAATGCGTTTCGCAGGTTTGATCCCGCTTCATCACACTGGCCATTTTTGTGTCTGCTTGGAGACGGTAAGTTCACCACTGCCTCCTCATGTTTTAAACTTTTTAGATTCTTTTATCCTTTTGGCGCCTCTGTATCCATACTACGCTATATTAAGTCCACCCCTGGTGGAGGGGTGTTACCCCCTTTTTTCTTCATCTACAGAGAGCGACTTCTTATTCCTGAGTGGGGTCAGGTCTAATCTTCCCACCTTCCTATACAGTGGTTGCCTTTAAGGTAACCCTGCTTTGTGAGTATAGCTTATTACTCTATCATACTTCATTTCAACTACCAGTACATACTACACTATATTTGGCTCTTGGTGTCCCCACTCTCTGCTCTATTATTTGTTGTTTACCTTGTTGGGGTACCGAATTAGGTTAGACCGTTATCATATTAGATTTCACCTGTATCACCACTTTGATAGGGCAGCACCATAAGCTCCCACACTATGAACTTCATCTACTTTTTAAGGGCACACAGAGGAGGCAAAAAGGACCTTGTCCTTAGCTTTAGGACAAGGATGCTTTGCAAGAGAGGGTGGAATTCTACCAACCCCTTTACAAGGTTCCCCCACAGTCTGAAGAGACACATGGACTGTTATTGTCTAGGGGGATTGAGGCTTACACTCCCAGGCATTGTCTTTCTGACTATCCAGTCTGCATGATGGATAGGGGCTCAGTGAAGTTTGGTATTTGAGGAAAGGGGCTGCGCTGTTGGTTTTTCTAAAATAAAAAATACCGAATTATTTTCTGTCCTTTTTTTTTTTAAACCCCAATTTCCACCCACTGCAAAAGTGTACATGGAAAATAAAAATAAAAAGTCACTGCAAAATGAAATGTGCATAGACATTCTTTGCATTTACCTGAGGGGGAAAAATTCATATTTTCCCAGTGCATTCAATCTGCCTAAAACAAGACATGAAAGTCATGTGAGTCATTTGACTGCACTGACACTCAAGGTTTGTACACACATATGATGAATATCACCTGGCGGGGTTCGGTACCCGATCCCTCAGGCAACACTGCAGGGCATTGGCTATACAGATGCATTGCTAACATGCACACTAGCAACGAGTTATTTTTCTATGTGGGGGGGGAGGGGGGAAGGCCAATGGAACATACAGTGGCTTGCAAAAGTATTCGGCCCCCTTGAAGTTTTCCACATTTTGTCACATTACTGCCACAAACATGCATCAATTTTATTGGAATTCCACGTGAAAGACCAATACAAAGTGGTGTACACGTGAGAAGTGGAACAAAAATCATACATGATTCCACACATTTTTCACAAATAAATAACTGCAAAGTGGGGTGTGCGTAATTATTCAGCCCCCTGAGTCAATACTTTGTAGAACCACCTTTTGCTGCAATTACAGCTGACAGTCTTTTAGGGTATGTCTCTACCAGCTTTGCACATCTAGAGACTGAAATCCTTGCCCATTCTTCTTTGCAAAACAGCTCCAGCTCAGTCAGATTAGATGGACAGCGTTTGTGAACAGCAGTTTTCAGATCTTACAGACAGCAGGAAACAAAGCAAGCGCTCACCAACATCTGCTCTGGAGATTTACCTCAACGTTGGTGCAGATGTCCAGTATATCTATATTTTTGCATGCAAAACTATGATGGAAGCTAAAATTTCTCCATAGACCAGTATTGCATTGTTTGGATGCGGGCGTACATTTTAGTCCAGGGGGGGCGGTGTGCGCCACAGCGATTAACCATTCAATTGTACAGTATTGGGTCAGGGATGCGCAGCCTTTTACCTATATTTTGTATCCACAGTTCTGTAACTACCAGGCTAGCAGCACCCATTGTGCTATCCTGTTTTGCATGGTAAGTATTTAGTTTAGTTTTGCATATGTTTTGCATCTGTCTGATTGCTGAGTGTGTATTTGAGCTATTTAAGCGGTGCATATGAGGTGGTGAGTCATTCAGATGCGGCCCATATTGGTGAGCGCTTGCTTTGTTTCCTGCTGTCTGTATTGAATGTAAGTTACACATTTTAGCATAGCAGCTGCCAGGGTAAAGACATTTGCTTTTAACTTAGGTCAGTTTAGTGTTAGGACATCTGCTCTGGAGATTTACCTCAACGTTGGTGCAGATGTCCAGTATATCTATATTTTTGCATGCAAAACTATGATGGAAGCTAAAATTTCTCCATAGACCAGTATTGCATTGTTTGGATGCGGGCGTACATTTTAGTCCAGGGGGGGCGGTGTGCGCCACAGCGATTAACCATTCAATTGTACAGTATTGGGTCAGGGATGCGCAGCCTTTTACCTATATTTTGTATCCACAGTTCTGTAACTACCAGGCTAGCAGCACCCATTGTGCTATCCTGTTTTGCATGGTAAGTATTTAGTTTAGTTTTGCATATGTTTTGCATCTGTCTGATTGCTGAGTGTGTATTTGAGCTATTTAAGCGGTGCATATGAGGTGGTGAGTCATTCAGATGCGGCCCATATTGGTGAGCGCTTGCTTTGTTTCCTGCTGTCTGTATTGAATGTAAGTTACACATTTTAGCATAGCAGCTGCCAGGGTAAAGACATTTGCTTTTAACTTAGGTCAGTTTAGTGTTAGGACATCTGCTCTGGAGATTTACCTCAACGTTGGTGCAGATGTCCAGTATATCTATATTTTTGCATGCAAAACTATGATGGAAGCTAAAATTTCTCCATAGACCAGTATTGCATTGTTTGGATGCGGGCGTACATTTTAGTCCAGGGGGGGGCGGTGTGCGCCACAGCGATTAACCATTCAATTGTACAGTATTGGGTCAGGGATGCGCAGCCTTTTACCTATATTTTGTATCCACAGTTCTGTAACTACCAGGCTAGCAGCACATATTGTGCTATCCTGTTTTGCATGGTAAGTATTTAGTTTAGTTTTGCATATGTTTTGCATCTGTCTGATTGCTGAGTGTGTATTTGAGCTATTTAAGCGGTGCATATGAGGTGGTGAGTCATTCAGATGCGGCCCATATTGGTGAGCGCTTGCTTTGTTTCCTGCTGTCTGTATTGAATGTAAGTTACACATTTTAGCATAGCAGCTGCCAGGGTAAAGACATTTGCTTTTAACTTAGGTCAGTTTAGTGTTAGGACATCTGCTCTGGAGATTTACCTCAACGTTGGTGCAGATGTCCAGTATATCTATATTTTTGCATGCAAAACTATGATGGAAGCTAAAATTTCTCCATAGACCAGTATTGCATTGTTTGGATGCGGGCGTACATTTTAGTCCAGGGGGGGCGGTGTGCGCCACAGCGATTAACCATTCAATTGTACAGTATTGGGTCAGGGATGCGCAGCCTTTTACCTATATTTTGTATCCACAGTTTTCAGATCTTACCACAGATTCTCGGTTGGATTTAGATCTGGACTTAGGCTGGGCCATTCTAACACACGGATATGTTTTGTTTGAAACCATTCCATTGTTGCCCTGGCTTTATGTTTAGGGTCATTGTCCTGCTGGAAGGTGAACCTCCGCCCAAGTCTCAAGTCTTTTGCAGACTCCAAGAGGTTTTCTTCCATGATTGCCCTGTATTTGGCTCCATCCATCTTCCCATCAACTCTGAACAGGTTCCTTGTCCCTGCTGAAGAGAAGCACCCCCAGAGCATGATGCTGCCACCACCATATTTGACAGTGGGGATGGTGTGTTCAGAGTAATGCACAGTGTTAGTTTTCTGCCACACATAATGTTTTGCATTTTGGTCAAAAAGTTCCATTTTGGTCTCATCTTACTAGAGAGCCTTCTTCCACATGCTTGCTGTGTCCCCCACATGGCTTGTGGCAAACTGCAAACGGGACTTCTTATGCTTTTCTATTAACAATGGCTTTCTTCTTGCCACTCTTCAATAAAGGCCAACATTGTGCAGTGCACGACTAATAGTTGTCCCATGGACAGATTCCCCCACCTTAGCTGTAGATCTCTGCAGCTCGTCCAGAGTCACCACGGGCCTCTTGAGGCCATTTCTGATCAGCGCTCTCTTTGTTTGACCTGTGAGTTTAGGTGGAAGGCCTTGTCTTGGTAGGATTACAGTTATGCCATACTACTTCCATTTCTGAATGATCGCTTGAACAGTGCTCCGTGGGATGTCCAAGGCTTTGGAAATCTTTTTGTAGCCTAAGCCTGCTTTAAATTTCTCAATAACCTTATCCCTGACCTGTCTGGTGTGTTCTTTGGACTTCATGGTGTTGTTGCTCCCAATATTATCTTAGACAACCTCTGAGGCCGTCACAGAGCAGCTGTATTTGTACTGACATTAGATTACACACAGGTGCACTCTAGTCATTAGCACTCATCAGGCAATGTCTGTGGGCAACTGCCTGCACTCAGACCAAAGGGGGCTGAATAATTACGCACACCCCACTTTGCAGTTATTTATCTGTAAAAAAATGTTTGGAATCATGTATGATTTTCATTCCACTTCTCATGTGTACAACAGCACTTTGTATTGGTCTTTCATGTGAAATTCCAATAAAATTGATTCATGTTTGTGGCAGTAATGTGACAAAATGTGGAAAACTTCAAGGGGGCCGAATACTTTTGCAAGCCACTGTAGCTCTCAGGCCCCCAATCCGATGAACCCATCCACCTCACTGTTCCCTGGCTGAGGCATTGGGGACTGCTGTACACAGGCTGGATTCTCAGCAGAGGCAGTCATTATCAGCCGCTTGACAAGATGCTATTAAATGAACGTTCTTGAGGGACCTTGTGATCCTTTATGTTGGTCATTTTTGTGTGAATTATATCCAGTTAGATACGCTGCTACAAGAATGTCTGCTAATTTCCTCTCCTTCATCAGCAGTTTTAATATGCATATTTCCATGTGTATTTCATCAGTGTGTGTGTTAACATTAATCTGTTTATGTTGATGACAGCAGCGCATCTGGTATTTCTTCCAATAAAAGCCACCAATTCAACAGCCTACAAAGAGAACAGCCACATAGTGGGCAATCTTCCAGCACTAGTACACCCCGTGTCGTTCACACACATGCAGGTTGGGGGATAGGGAGACCTATCACCACATGCAGGTTAGGTGGTCACGACCCCCCCCCCCCCCCTCCGATTCCCTGCCCACACATCAAAATACACTCTTGTCATGGCTAGGATAAAACATAAAACATCCGCCTCACATGGCATAAAATCTTCTTTTATTATGGTTTAAGCCCCATAAAATATATATATGCGTACCAAAGATAAAAGATTTCAAAGCGTATCTCACAGAGACATCAAGGCCGCCTTCCAGGTCTCCCCGCCGTAGCACTGGTAGCCTCCATCCGGTGTGTTGTTTGGTAAGCGTGCGTGTTCCAAGGCTCTGCCCAACGCGTTTCTTCACTGAAGGGGCGTGACTCATCAGGGGCCTTGAAACCTTTTATCTTTGGTACGCATATATATGTTTTATGGGGCTTAAGCCATATTAAAAGAAGATTTTATGCCATGTGAGGCGGATGTTTTATGTTTTATCCTAGCCACGACAACAGAGTGTATTTTGATGTGCCTGATTGAAAGCAGCTATTTGGTGAGCAGGGAATCGGAGGGGGGAGCGTGACCCCCAACCTGCATGTGGTGATAGGTCTCGCTGCACAGTGTGTGTGAACGACACAGGGGCCCATATGCAATTAACTTTTTCACCTGAGTTATCTCCTAGGAGACATTTTTTCATCTCCTCTTTAAAATAACTGTTCAGCATTTTACAATAAAAAAAGTACCCAAAAGTTATTGAAAAAGTACTATCAAATTTATTTTGAGTATTTTCTTGCATGCTGGGAGCTTAAAAGCCATTTTATGACAAGTTGTGAAAATATCACCTAGGAGAAAACTCAGGAGAAAAATTGAATTGCATATGGACCATGGTGTACTAGTGCTGGAAGATTACCCACTATGTGGCTGTTTTCTTTCTAGGCTGTTGAATTGGTGGCTTTTATTGGAAGGAATACCAGACGCGCTGCTGTTATCACTACAGCTACCTGAGGAGAACTAACTGGTCCTGCTCTTTGGCAGTTAGCTGCACGCTGGACTTTTGTACATTAGGGGTGGTGAGCGCTGTATCATTTCATTAGTAAACATTAATCTATTGTCTCCAAGATCCTTCTTCATTTCTCACCCCCAGTGTCGGTTTTGCAGGTCATCTCACATAAGCACAGATGGGTTCAATAATGGACAACTGAAGTGAGAGGTATATGGAGGCTTCCATCTTTCTTTCCTTTTAAACAATACCAGTTGCAATCCTGCTGATCTTAAAGCGAATCTGAAATACGTTTTTTAAAAAAGAGATTCACTTACCTGGAGCTTCTCCCAACCCTCTGCAGCCGTTCTGTCCCCCCAACCCCCTGGAGCTCTGTTTCTTCACCCCGCATTTACAAGTCGATGGCCACTGCGCCTACGCAGCCCTGGCCACGCGCATCCTCATTGAGGAAAATCTCTACTGCGCCTTTGCAGGACGCTCCCACCGACAGTAGTACAACCGAGAACATGTATGGCCAGGGGGCAGGGAGAAGCCCCAGGTAAGTGCAGGGCCGGTTTAAGCAGCAATGGGGCCCCAGGGCAAAATAAACCTGGGGGCCCCCCCCAACATATACCCCGGAACAAAAATCGGCATTAGGGGACCTTTTTTGCAGCTGGTATAGTCAGGGTGTGAAGTCCCAATCGGTCGGAGCTCCACATTCTGGCTATCCCAGCCTGCATGGGGGACAAGGGGTTAAAAAGTTTCAGGAAGGGGGACCCAATGTATTTTTTTTTTTTTTTAATTCCCACACTCTAAACATAAAAAAAAAATTGGAAAAATAGGAAAAAATGCCAGGGATCTTCATACAGCCATATTGCGGCTGTATAGCGATCCCTGGCCAAAGCGCTGCGGCTGCGTATAGACCCCCTGGAAACCCCGTCAGGAAATTTATTGCGCTTTCGTTTGATGCATGTAAAATGACACTACCGTTAGGTTTGCTACTAAAAGTGACATTTACCGCATTTAAAAGTATACTTTTTTCCTTCTAAACTTTAAAATCGATTTTCTCAAAAACTATAAGGTCTTTTTGAATAATTGTTTTTTCCTCTTATTCCTAATGATCTCCTTAACATATCCTGCAAATTTAGGGTTTCTAGCATTTAAGGTGGATTTGCTATTAACCATTAAAGTCGGCAGGTTTTTAAATGTATTTTTTTTCCTTTGAAACTTTAAAATCGATTTTCTCAAAAACTATAAGGCCGATTTGCAAAATTTTTTTTTCCTCTTGTAGCCACTGGGGGCCCCTACAAGCTCTGGGGCCCTGGGGCAGCTGCCTCCTTTGCCTTAATGGTAGCGCCGGCCCTGGGTAAGTGAATCTTCTTAGTGTCTGAATCACCCACCTGAAACAAGCATGCGGCTACTATTCAGTCAAACACCTGTTGCTTGTTCAGAGTGTATAGCTAAACGTATTAGAGCCCGTTGATCAGCAGAACTGCCAGGCAATTTGCATTGTTTAAAAGCAAATGAATACAGCAGCCTCCATACCCCTCTTCTGGTGTCCTTTAATGTCTCTGCAATATGATTAGTTACCTGTGTGGATCTCCACAAAACATGTACTGTTAACATGTTAACACTCTTTAAAGTGGACCTGAACTCTTGCACAGAGCAGAAGGAAAACAGAGAGAAATGCACCCTGTATGTATTTAGAGAGTTTAGCCTATTTTCCCCTCATCTGTGATTAATCACCTCTGTTGCTTACCAAACACACAAAGGGAAATACTCACTCCCAAACAGTTCTCTGCTGCTTATATAAAGCCTGCAGGCTGCTTGTAAGCTAATAAGAAGTGCACACACACGTTACGCCTAGTCTGCAGTAATCAATTAAGCAGAGGCTGAGCAGTTCAGCCAGTCGTTGGAGAGGGCTTCAGTTGCATATAGACAATGGCTATATGGCCAGCAGGGGGCACCAGCGTGCAGGATATTCCCTCTCATCTGCCCCCCTCCTAACTAAACTGCATGGGAATCTACAATAAAATTAAAAACAATAGTGCACAAGCCAGCCTGGGGCCCCAGGAACTCTCACTGCCCGGGGCCCCAGAACCAGCATGTAGCACCATATGTGAGCGTAGTCAAGCCCTGGAGCTGCCACCACCAGGAGCCTGTCCCCAACTGCTCTGAAACTTACCAAACACACAAGGGAAATACTCACTCCCAAACAGTCCTCTGCTGCTTTATAAAGCCTTCAGGCTGCTTGTAAGCCAATAAGAAGTGCACACACACGTTACACCTAGTCTGCAGTAATCAATTAAGCAGAGGCTGAGCAGTTTATTGTAGATTCCCATGCAGTTTAGTTAGGAGGAGTGCAGATGAGAGGGAATATCCTGCACGCTGGTGCCCCCTGCTGGCCATATAGCCATTGTCTATATGCAACTGAAGCCCTCTCCAACGATTGGCTGAACTGCTCCGCCTCTGCTTAATTGATTACTGCAGACTAGGTGTAACGTGTGTGTGCACTTCTTATTGGCTTACAAGCAGCCTGCAGGCTTTATATAAGCAGCAGAGAACTGTTTGGGAGTATTTCCCTTTGTGTGTCTGGTAAGTTTCAGAGCAGTTGGGGACAGGCTCCTGGTGGTGGCAGCTCCAGGGCTTGACTGCGCTCACATATGGTGCTACATGCTGGTTCTGGGGCCCCAGGCAGTGAGAGTTCCCGGGGCCCCAGGCTGACTTGTGCACTATTGTTTTTAATTTAATCACCTCTGTTGATCTCTCAGCTGTGTCAGCTTAGGATACTCCTCTGCCATGAAAGAGCAGCTAATTTGTAAACACAGGATGTTAACAATGAAAGCCAGAAGAATACACACTGCATATTTATTGCAAGATTTGTATCAGCTGTATGAAAGAAAAGTTTTTCTTTAAATGTTATTATGCTATTGCATATCTTTTAGAGCAGAGAGGAAGTTCTGAGTTAAGGTCCACTTTAAAGTCTATGGTAAGATACTGTCCTGACTGCCTGCCACAACAGCAAGTTTACATGCAGACGCCGGTTCACATGCTCCTTTTTCCCTATCCTTGCTGTATGTGTCCTCCCCGGCTTTACTGAACCCGGTGTCACCTGCATTTGCTGCCATACTCACGTTTGTGGCAGGCAGCCAGGTCATGCTTCTGTACATTGCATCTCTTTAACCACTCTGCGACCGCCGATTGACGTCAAGTCCTGGGGGTGGAGATTAGCGGGGATCGCGCACATCCCCGCTGAGTTACGGAGTTCCACTCGGTAAACAGCCTGCCAGCCGCGATCAGAGCTGGCAGGCTGTAAATACAAAAAACACACCAGAATAGCTTGTATAGCGCTGCGATCTAGTGCAGCGCTGTATGGGGGGCAGCTCTGTCACTGAGCTTTCCCCAGGAGAGGCTCACAACGTGATCCTTCTCATAGGCTGATGCCTATGAGAAGTGATCGCACTGATAGGATCTCAGGAGGGAGGTGATTTAAAAAAAAATAGACATTTTTTGTAAAAAAAAAAAAAAACCCAATTAAATTAATTTAAAAAAAAACTGCAGCAGCAATCAGATGCCACCAACATAAAGCTCTGTTGGTGGCAAGAAAAGGAGGCAAGATTATTTTGTGTGCTAAGTTGTATGGCCATGCAGCGAACTGTTAAAGCTGCAGTGTGCTGAATTGTAAAAAAAATGGCCTGGTCACCAGGGGGGTGTAAGCCTGTGGTTCTTAAGCAGTTAATAGAGGCCTACTGAGAGATTTTCATGTCTTAGTTCATTACTTGCCTCACTTCATATGAAGTTTTCAGTGACTCTGTGGTACTAGGTTATAAAGAATGCATTCATAAAGAGCTGTTAATGTTGCCTTGAAGACTAGGTAGAGGCAGCATATCCTTTCCCTAACGGTCCAAAACAAAAACTTATTTCATCTTTTGTATGATTATTTGTGTCTTTTATAGATAACTATGTGATGCGGTATACATCCAGGGAGAATTACCTCAGGGCAGAACTTTGAGAGTATTCTCACAGCACATTTTCTTTGAAGACACAAATGATTTGATCTTTGATTCAAGGCTTAGTAGTCTACAAAATTCTTGTATTAATTCACTGCTGTGCTGTTTATCATACCATTTCACATAAGGTTTATTCATATTTTTTTTGCAAGCTTGATGAGTTTACAGTTAACAAGTATTGGAAAACAAGTTATATCTTTATGCTGCTTGAAGCCTATTCTTTGAAACTATTGTAAGCAGAGTGCAGTATACAATATATAACAAAAATGTCAGGCCAAGACGTAAGCACTAAATTGAAAGGCATATTTATTTATGGGGTAAAACTATAGCCCCCATGGGGAGGTTGGGGTGTCGGCAGGGGCCCAGCGGCTAAGGGGGTCAGCCTCTCTCTCTCATCAAATGTAAATAGCAGGAGTGCCAAAGCAGAACATATACTGTATTTTTAGGACCATAAGACGCTCCTGACAATAAGACGCACCTAGTTTTAGAGGACAAAACCCAAGAAAAAAAGTATACTAATACTTGGTGAATCTATGGTGCAGGGCCCTATTATGGACCTTCCCCCAATGACCCCTTTGTACATTATGTCTCCCTCTGTCTTACTATCTATCCTCCAGTGTCCTCATTTGGGTCCTGCTCTGACGCCCCCGCTGTCCCCCCACCGACAAAGCACCTCTGTGTAATGGTGTCCTGTGTTCTCTTCTGGGTCCTGCTCTGACCACCATGAAGAGGACCCAGAAGAGGGCACAGGACACAGAGGCAGCATTCTCCTAACGATGCATGGCAGTGGAGGGTCAGCGGGGTAGGCAGCAGAGGGAGAGTGGAGTGGACAGAGCAGGACCCAGAAGAGGGCAAGGGGACACATTTACACTGGCCCATATGCAATTCACTCTTTCACTTGACTTTTCTCCTAGGAGATAATTTTTTAACTTCTATTTGAAATAACTTTTCAGCATCTTGCAATCCAAGAAGAACCAAAAAGTTGGTGAAAAAGTGCTATCAGATAAGTCAGGAGAAAAAATTAATTGCATATGGGCTAATGACTTTTGGGGGAGAAAAAATATGTCTTATGGTCCAAAAAATATGATATATATTCCAGTTCCAGGTCCTCTCGTATTCTTTACTCCAGTTTAACCTATAGAAGCTTTCCTTTGTAGGCTCCCAATCTCTCATGATATGCTTCAGGTGCTTATAGAGGGATGCTTCTGCACAGGGATGGCCGAACACATTTGTTGGCAAATAGTTCCTAGTGAATAAGGACGGGTCACTGTGCGCATTTTACTGCAAATTTTGTGTCCAAAATTTGCATTCACATTTAACATCAAAGTTAATGGCTGCTGACTTTTCTGGGTATGCTACGGAGAACAATGGGAACAAAAGTGACATATTTTATTTTATTTTTTTTAGAAAATATTTTTTTTTTCAAATGCAGTTAAATAACTGATAATTTATAAACCTATCGGATGCAGCACTCTCGAAGAAGGCAAGCCACTGATTCTATTTTCATTATTCCTGAGCACTTACTGAATGAAATTAGGTTAACATGATAACAAGACCTCCAAAACATACAAACATGCGCTATTAATGTCACCCTTAACTTAACAATCCTTTACTACCCATCGCCCAGCATCTTGCACGCACACAAACACATTGTTCCCACTATGCCATTGAAGATTTTACCATTGTTAAGGATGTAACACTGCAGGTTCTACAAAACAGATTTTACCGTGATGGGATTTTGCACTGTGGTCAAATAATTATTCTGGAAGAAATTCTTGCCTATTAAGTTAAGCGCTATGCCCAACAGAGAGGAGTGACTACACCTTAACCTATTGATGACTAAGAAAGCCATTCGTTTGTTTGTTGTTTTCTGTAATACTATGTGAAGGTGATTTTCCTCCTACATTCTCAAATTAGGCTATTTGAGAAGAGAAGTGAAACTGTGATAACTTACATCTAGAAGGCATTTAATTACTAATGTTGCCCAAATGTTTGATTGTGTTGATGTCTGTTTCCTTAAACTGTGATCAATCTAGGTACTGTATTTTCATTATTAGGCTCCAACTGCTGGAGTATTTGCTATCTTATGCTGGGTACACATGATCCATTTTTCCGCTCGATTTTCCACCCGATCGTTTTTTCCGCTCAATTCTGATCGATCGGAAGGAATATTGGACATGACGGTAATTATCTATCGAATCCATCTATCGAGCGGAAAAACGTATCATGTGTACCCAGCATAAGATATCTGGCACTTCATCTAAAGCTCCGTAATATAAGCATACTCTAGTCTTTATTGAGCACAAGGTACATGCTACCATTGATCATTATTTCAGTACCCCAATGTCTGATTCCTCCCTAATGCTGCGTACACACTATGAGATTTTCTGGCAGATTTACTGTCAGATCGATTATTTCCACCATGGCCAATCTGATATCCGATCGATTTCCGATTGTTTTCAGATCAATTTCAGATAGAAGTGAATAGAAAAACACTCGGAAATCGATCAGAAATCAGATCGGACATGTTGGAAATAATTGATCTGACAGAACATCTGACAGAAAATCTTATAGTATGTACCTAGCATTACGTTACAGAGATGTGGGACTTTACTGGGTATGTACATTTACCTCTCCCTGTTCCATAGGGGGATTGTGATGTTCCCATACAAAGATCTCCACTTCAATCCTCTCTACCATTATCAGCGGCTCATGACTTTGTTACATTAGAGCATCATCAGGCCAGGAAACAGTGGTGACATAGTAGGAGGCTGGCAAGAAGTACTCAACACTGAAGCATTATGACAGAGAGAAGCAGGCATATAGGGGGAGTTACCTAGAATGATTACAGCAAGATGGTGCTTACCAATTGCTGCAGAAGAGAATGAGGAGACCGCCAATAATAAGAAGCATGTGATTTTGATGAAACAATGAATAGGTGTTACTACAAGGGGGTACTATAAACTGGAGGTACTATAATGAGAGGCACTATAAGAGAGCCACTATATAAGTAGTACTAAAATGTGGAGGCATTATAAAAAGGGAGCTCTATACAGGAAGAACTTCATAGAGGTACAAAAATGAGGCACTATAAATTGGAGGCATTAAAATGCAAAAAACAAATAAACATAAAACCTGGCGCTCCTCACTACCTCCTTGCTTTCCTCTCTCCTATATCAATCTGGTTCGCTTACTGCATAAAAAGTGTGTGTAACACTCACAAAAATATTAAAAACATAAAAGCAGAGCGATCAACAGTAACAAGAACTGCAACACTAATGTTGCTAAGTAATCAATGTCCTCTTTGGCGTAAGCCTAATGCTGTCCAAACAAAGTTCATCCACATTTGATAAGTATAGGCTCTTCACTGTAAAACTTCCTCCAAAGAAATTGATAAATTTCTGTCACAGCGCTTATCACTATACGCTCACCAGATCGGTTGGCCAATCTTTTCAGATCAGCAGTCAGCGTTTTTGGCCTTGCCAGCAAGAGATTCCTCCGATCACTTCACCAGCCTCTCCAGGCATCCGACCATAAGCTCAGAATAAAACAAGGGAAATGCAATAGTGTGATACCATTTGGATAGAGCTTAATGTTATCACCAGTGCACCCCTTTTCCAGAACAGTGCCACCAACGTGCTTCCACCATAAACAGATACACAAGGCGCTCACCAGATGCACTGGCCGACCCGCAACAGACCAGCAATATAGCGTGTTGTTATAACTTCAGTTTTTGGGATAAAGGACATCCTAGGACTCAAACAAAGCCGACCATAGCATAATTCCGTTTGATTTTAATAAGTAATAAAAGTAGTGCACTTACAAATTTGCAGTAAAACATGCGCATATAAAAAAACGTAGCACAGGATCCTCCAGCGTCTCCTCAGCTCCTTAGGCTCCGCCCTACTAGTTTCGTCCAATGACTCATCAGCCCCTGATGAGTCATTGGACGAAACTAGTAGGGCGGAAAACTACTCCAAAGGTAGCCAACATGTTTACCTGTAAATTAGGGGTAGTGTAGCAGCCCAATGGGGCCACTATGTAGAGAAGTAGTAAATGAAGGTACGCACATTTTGGAGTACATAATTGAAGCTTTAAAAGGGAGATTTGTAGAATAGGGGCATGTGATGGCAATATAATACATGAGACAGAGCAGGAGCTAAAAGTGCGTTTTATAACACTAAAAATAATATTTCGCCAACTATTGTAACAACACCCAGTTTTAAGACTATGGGCTTGATGCACAAAATGCTAGTAAAGTTGCCATGTGCAGGTAGTACTCCGGGTCAACTCACACATTGCTATTGTAACTCAGTAAGCTGGTAACCCAGTAACACACATGGCGCTAATGGGCTAATGGGCGGTGCTCTTCCTGTGCTAGGAAAGATTTTGCAATGGGCAAAAAATTACTACATTTCACTACAGTTCCTCTTTAAAGGGACTCCAAGCAGTAAATAAATACAAAATCGGAACTTACCTGGGGCTTTCTCCAGCCCATCGTAGGTCGGGAGGTCCCTCGGCGTCCCTCTGGCTCTTCTCCCAGGGCCTGGCCAGAATTGGCTTCCGGCGGCTCCCGGCGACACTGGGCCCGAGTGTCGGGCTCCTTCTTCCTGAAAGGTGACGTCAGTCGTCACCACGCCGGCCGCCGAGGGACCTCCCGACCTACGATGGGCTGGAGAAAGCCCCAGGTAAGTTTCGACTTTGTACTTATTTACTGCTCGGAGTCCCTTTAACCTCCTTGCCGGTCCAATTCCCGCCGGCAAGGAGGCAGAGCAGCACTTTTTTTTGGGGGGGGGGTCTGGGGGGCGGCTCGGCACGGCAGGTAGCGGCAAATCGGCGGGTAGCGGCGGCGATCGCGTACCACACGCAGCTAGCAAAGTGTTAGCTGCGTGTAGGGAAAAAAAATTATGCAAATCGGCCCAGTGGGGCCTGAGAGATCCTCCTGCCCAGGTTAGCCCGAGTTGAGCTCGGGATAACCGGCAAGGAGGTTAAGTGGACAAACAGATGAATATACTGTAGTTTGTGTTTTTTAGTTTACAGCACCACAGTTTACTTTAAAGGGACACTGTAGGGTGGTCAGGGGAAAATGAGTTGAACTTACCCGGGGCTTCTAATGGTCCCCCGCAGACATCCTGTGCCCGCGCAGCCACTCCCCAATGCTCCGGCCCTGCCTCCAGTTCACTTCTGGAATTTCAGACTTTAAAGTCTGAAAACCACTGCGCCTGTGTTGCCGTGTCCTCACTCCCGCTGATGGCACCAGGAGCGTATTGCTCACGCCCAGTATGGTCTGTGCCTGCGCCGTGCGCTCCTGGTGACATCAGGGGAAGCGAGGACACGGCAATGCAGGCGCAGTGGTTTTCAAACTTTAAAGTCTGAAATTCCAGAAGTGAACCGGAGGCGGGGCCGGAGCATAGGTGAGTGGCTCCACAGGCACAGGATGCCTGTGGGGGACCATTAAAAGCCCCGGGTACCTTCAACTCATTTTCCCCCGACCCCCCTACAGTATTCCTTTAAATATACATTAAGTGAAAACTGAGAAAGCGTGTATTTTCAAATTATTGTCTTCATTCACCCTTAAAAATTTTTACAAGATAAAATTATTGGAGAAAATACCATCTAATCAAAATCAAATTATCATTTCGGTGTCAGCAGTAATAAAGTTATTGCTGATTCAACAAGGACATACCTAAAATGTCAAATTCACAGTGGTTCAACAAAGGATACAACAACCTCTAACTCCTCTGAGTGACCATAATGAAGAACTTTAATGTGTTCCAGCACATTTATAATAAATGTGTTCTATGTCATTCTGTTGCATTGCATAAAAAACACCTAAGTTGATTGATCTCCTTATTTTTTTTACTAGTCACTATTCTCAATAAAGTGAAGTGCAGTTTGAGCTGAGATAAAATATTTCTCATTGAAAGGCATATAACCTTGGAGATTCTTGCAGACACATCCTTATATCCAGGCGATGCAGGGAGAAAGGGGAACTTGTACCCCCTAAATGAAAATAAATGTATTACTTAATTTTAACCAACACAGGCCAGTGAAAAGATTGCTTATTCTTATTATTCTGTTAGATAATAATGCTTTTAGGACTTGTTCACACCTAGAGCGTTTTCTGATTTTTTTAAGAGCCGGTAATTTTGAAAATCGCCCTACAAGCGCTTGTGCAATGATTCCCTATGAGAGTATTCGCACATATGAGCGGTTCAATTTTGATCTGCTCCCCAAAGCACTTCCTGTACCATTTTTTGGAGTGATTTGCCTATAGCGGAAGGTATAGGGAAATAGCAAAGCGCTTGAAAAAGCGCTTTGTATAGCGATTTCTCCAGTGCTTTCGTGAATAAATACATTGTAGTTATTAATTTCCGGGTGAAAGAGTTCACTTCCTGACTGACGTCAGGAAGTGAAAAAAAAAATTGCTCTGCAAAAGCGATTAGAAAAGTGCATACAAAGCATAATAATAAAAATTGCTCAGCACTTGAAAAAGCACTGGCGATTTATAATGTGAACATACTGTTCAATATCTAAATCAGTCCAGCACCAACAATTTTTTTTTAAATGTGGATTTTTATTTTTATTTTAAATCAGAAATATTAAACAACCCAGATCTAAAAGTATCAATAGATCTAAAAACAGACCCAACAATTTTAAATAGTCAAACACTGCAGAAAATAAATATTAATTGATCTACCGTATTTTTGCACCATAAGATGCACCTGACCATAAGGGGGGGGGGGGGGACACCTCCAGGATAAACATTTTCTACATCTGGTGCGTCCATGGCGCAGGGGCATCTTGTGAAGTGGATCCTCCAAGCTGACTCCACCTTCTAAACACTCTTCGCTGGGGTCCCAGCAGAGAAGCCCCAGCTGGCACCTGGTCTACCACTACCTTGTGTCCCCTCCTCACACTGCTCCTCAGGATAGCACCCCGTATGCTGCTATAGCATATATCATATAGCAGCATACAGGGCGCTATTGCAGCCGGGAACGCAAAGAATCACTCGCGTTTCCAGCCTGTCGGTTCCTGTCGCCGAAATCGGAAGTGGCTGCCGTTGGGGACCAGAGGATCGGAGGGAGACAACGTGGGCACCGGACAGCTACAGGGAGCTATTGGAAGTCCTAGGTGAGTAAAAATCATTTTTTTTGGGTTGACTTAAGTGACCCTTTAATAGGGAGATGAAGTGTATGCCTACCTATGAATATGGAGAAGTGAAGTGCAGCAGACATATTGCATCTGGAAACTTTTGTTACATGAAACCAATCTTGGTCTTCTCTTGGTATTCTTTTATATAATTGGCTGTACATGTTGTGCATATACCTAAAAAGGGCACCAGTCCAGACAACCAAAGGACTTCTAGAACATAAAAAGGTGTCTAGCTGAAGTTATCCATGTTCAGCAGTAAACACTCTATACAGTTTTGTTTTTGTTTTTTTTGTAATCTACAAATGTAGGCGCCAAAGTCATGCCTTTATTGTTTATGTATCATTTATCTGCCTACTTGCAGGCAGAGGTAAGGCTTTGTTCACACTAACTAGGGAAGGAAGGGAGGTGTTTAGATTGCAACACGCAGTACTTGCATTGCTCTCCATTGCTGTTGTACATTGCTGTGCTGATTCTATTCACTAACACTGAATGAGACAGGTCTGCATTTGGACAAAAATGCATGCAGCGGTGCATTACGATAATACATTGCTGCACAGCACGTGAGTGAGAATGTCAGATGGTCTATGCACTCCTGATGTCCTTACATATTGCACACAGTACGCTGCTGAAATGTGCACAACAACACATATACTGTGAATAAGGTCTAACAGAGAAATTTAAAAAAGTGATTATATTAAAAAAAAAAAGTTAATCTTTATTGTGAGGTTAGATGGTCATTTCAGTTCACAGTGTTACAACAATGCTAGCATAGAACTTTAAATACAGTTTCCTTCCCCTGTTAATTTTGAAATGCTCCTTCCTTTTTCAGGCTGCAGTGTATCAGTTGCCAGATGTGTTACAAGAGGAAAGTGATAACTGCATATTCAGCAAACCACTCAGACATTTCAACATAACTGCATAGCCAACGACACCAACAAGTAAAATGATATACCAATATAATAACTTTCACCTTCCAATAGAAACTAAAGAAACATGCAAGCAGAATTCTTTCAATTTTCACAGTAGCTTTTCAGAGCCTTTGTCTCTCTGCATGTTACTAATGTTAGGCATCCTGACTGACAAACAATCTCTGCTTATGTGACATGTGCACCAAGGCACGTATACACTTGCAAGAGAACAATGCAGACGGTATTAAGGGCATTTTCTAAGTGTGTACAGGTGTTCATTGACACAGCTCATCAACCTCCTTGGCGGTTATCACCAGTCAGGCTCGGGGTGAAGAAAACAAGCAAGAAGCGGTAACCCCGAGCATGACTCATGGTAGCCACCGGCAGAACTGTGTAGAGCATAGTGCGCAGCAGGTGTTTTCACTCACCTCCCGGGGATCCAGACACCGTCAGCCATTATGATGACAGACGGCGATCTCACTGCAGGGTTACAGCGCCACTCGGAGGACGGAGGGAGAACTGCAATGCTGGATCCCAGGGAGGTGAATGAGTGCTGGGGGCTACTACAGATACCTCTGCAGTGTGTATTTTTCCCAGTTTTAGGGTCTAAAAGCCTGCAAATAATTTGCACCGCCTTTAGACCCTAAAATCTGGAAAGAATCAAATCACCGGGGGGGGGGGGGGGGGGATGTTAAAGGACCACTATGAAGAAATTAATGGCAGTGTTTCAGTATATTTTTCTTTAATTAGGAATACTGATTTATTCAAAATTCCTCAACTTCTACACATCACTATAGTAACCATGGAAAGGTCAGGAATTGTCCACAAGAAAAAATAGGGGTGAACAGCAGCTGCAGGAGAAATAGAATTGTTGGATTCTATGAACAGTCACTTCAGTACTGTTTTACGTGACATGTGTGTGTGTTTGTATGTGTTTTGTCTTGTCTCAGCTGACAATTTATTTTATAACCTCGGTGAGCAGTGAGTCCCTCAGTAGTGAAAGTGGAATGCTAAACATTCACTTCTCTGTATTTCCCCATGTTGCAATGTATGCTATAATTCTCAGCTATCAGAAGGCAGTAAAATAATTAGCTGATAAAAACAAAGCCAGTGTAACTCATATATGAGCTTGAATACAAAATAGCAGAATAGCTCCTTTTCCTGTTCTGTACATGAACCAGTTAATCTGTCTTCTTTTTAACTATGTTAAATCAATTGCGTCCATCACTAATTACAAGCCCATCATTTCAAAAATAACATTAATATACTGTTTTGACATACGTATTCAAACTTCAGTCCCTAAGGTAACTATTTATGTATTTTTTTTAATTGTCATTTTTTCAATATGTATTCAGTACTTTATTTTGGTAACTATGAGACAGTTTTGGAAGTAAGGGGTCAAGCTTGACTGACCTTTTCTTTAGCCTGGCTGGCCATATTTGTTTGTTAAAGCATACAGTCACCTAAAGGCACCATACTGGGCAATAATTATATCATTCAAAAAGTATTATTATTTACTAATGCAAATATTAATGATTATGACTGCATGTATGTAGGATCCCTGCTTGAGTTTTTCTTCCCAAAAAATGTCAGGAAGAAACCCATTGGTTGGATTTTTTGAGCCAATAACTGCAACTTACACCCCTCTTTCCAGAGCGTCTACAAAGAAACTACTTGCTGGCTGGGCTGAACTAAACCACTGTGTCTCCCCCCGATCTTTTATAAACAGGACTAGTAGTCAAATTAATGGTTAATGCATCTAGTTGTCACTGATTGCCTAGAAATTATTTACATTTTGCATTTAAATATAGATGCTGATAATTCGGGTCTACATGTCAATTTAATGAAAATTGTATGTAGCTTGGAACTGGTCCAAACTGAATAAAAAGGTGTTGCGCAAATCCAAGGTGCACACAATTGCATGAAATTTGCATTTTTTTGTCATCACTTCTAAATATCTGAACCCATGCATTCCCTATCCCTGAGCTAAAATCTAAATCATTGATTAAAGCAAAACAAAAGTTTGCTTTCTTAAAGCAGAAAGAATTTGTGATAATTCAGGTTGGAGTGAGCTTGAGACGTCTCCCAGTGCATCACTGCTGAATATATGCAAATTAACCATTGTAACCTTAGAAGCTAAACACATCTCCAGAACCGCTGGAATGCAATGATGTGTCAGCTTGTTAATTTGTACAGAGCCACGTTGAGCTTCATCTGGATGCTTTTCACAGTCATGCCTAAAAAGATTGTCTCTGGCCTGGCCTGCCTTTGATGAAAAGCAATGCTGTAGACGGGCAAGATGCAGTCACCAAATCTACAGAAATCTACTTACAGTGTCATGATTTGTATTAATTGGGCTATACTAATGACAGTATATAAAACTGCTTGCGTAAAATAGAGACAGACTTTGACAATGGCTCTGAGGTTTCCCCCCAAATCCATGGATATATATATACAGTATATAGGGAAGTGGTCCCCAGAAGTGGTCCCCAGAGCAGCTGGAAGGCATTCTTTTGCAGTCAAGCTGACTTTTTTAAAGGCACTGTTTTTAAAGAATTAGATGCAAATCCTTGTTTCATGCTTTTGAAATGTAACTGTGTTCTTTAAACACATAATAAAAAGGGAGCTAGAAGCTAATAAAAAAAATAGGAGCTAGACACGAGTTTACCTTTTTACAAGTTGATAACAGACACTTCTTTATAAACCCATGCCAAGTGTAGGAGAAGATTTAAGTTTTCACTGATCTCCTGCCTGAGAATCTTTATTACTTTTGGTCCACAGTCTCCAAGGTCATGGGTTACCATTTACCAAACTTTTCCTGCAAATTCCTATTGACTTCAAAGTGAGCCAGTCAAGTCTGGTAGCTGTTGATGTATTAGCCAGCGCCCAGCAGATGATTAATTAACTGTCAGCTACTGGCCTTGATTGGCTTTGCTTCAAGTTAGAGATTATTTGTAAAAAAAAAAAAATTCCAAATTAAACCTCATTTCTTACAGGAGTCATCAGGCAAACTGACTTATGTAAAATATGCACGTCTGCATGTAACTAACCTTTTTTTCCTGCTGGATCGCATCCTCCGTTCCCTGTATAAATGTATCAATTTGTTGCCGTATGCTCCAGTCGGGGACCCGACTTCGAGGTCGGTTTTCCCAGCGACCCGGAACTCCTTTGGTCACGCAGGCGCAGTACTACTTTCCTAGCTGTGGGTTGCTAGCGCAGTGAGCTCCCAATGCGTGCATCCGAACATTGACCTACGACTGCGCATGCGTACTGGAGCCACTGAAGGAGGGTTTGAACTTGCCTTCGTCACTCGCAAGCCAAACCCTCCGCTTTAGCCGCCGCCCACAAAACACTCCTACTCTCTTCAGCCTACAACTAGCCTCGTGCACGCTCCCAGCACAGTTCATCCGTGTATGAGACGCGCAGGCAGGCGGAGGCTGTCATTATTGGATCATTTATTGCAAATTACCGTATTTTTCGCCGTATAAGACGCACAAAAAATGGGGAGATAAAGTCCCTGCGTCTTATACGGCAAAGGCAGGGAATCCCCAACTAATGATCAGCTGCCGATGCAAACCGCCGACCCGCCGCAACATTGGGGATTCCCTGCATAGTCCCAGCCGCATGTGTCTCTGCTCAGGCCATCCCCCTTGTCTGTGTCTCTGCTCTCTGCGATGTGTCCCCCTCCTTCTGACCACTGAGTGTCTGCTGTGTCCCACCCACTGGTCTGTGTCTCCGCTCCCCTGAATGTTGAACGTTGTGGCAGCCAGCGTCTTACCGAATCCATGCTGCCTGGGATTGCGGATGTCCTGGCTTCCCCCTCTAGTGACCCGCACTTGTGAAGATGGCCACTCAGTCCCGCCCACCTGTCCGTGTCTCCGTTCCTCTGCTCCGTTGAATGTTATGGCAGCCAGCGTGTACCGAATCCATGCCGCCTGGGATCGCCGATGTCCTGATTTCCCCTCTAGTGACCGGCGCTTGTGTGACGTCACACAAGCGCGGGTCACTAGAGGGGGAAGCGAGGACATCGGCGATCCCTGGCGGCATGGATTCGGTAAACACTGGCTGCCACAACATTCGGCTGACACTTAATTTCACATTCAGAGGAACGGAGACACGGACAGGTGGGCGGGACTGAGCGGCCATCTTCACAAGCGCGGGTCACTAGAGGGGGAAGCCAGGACATCGGTGATCCCAGGCAGCATGGATTCGGTAAGACGCTGGCTGCCACAACATTCAACATTCAGGGGAGCGGAGACACAGACCAGCGAGTGGGACACAACAGACACTCAGTGGTCAGAAGGAGGGGGAGGGGGGACACTTAATGCAGGGGACTGGAGACATAGGCAAGGGGGTGAGACAGAGCGGCCACACGGGTCACAAGGGGAGGAGGACACTTAATGCACCAGAGCAGAGACACAGGCTAGGGGGCTGGGCAGAGCAGCCACACATGGGTTAGAAGGGGACACACACCTAATACAAAGGGAAAGGAGACAAGCTAAGGGGCTGGGCAGAGCGACCACACAGAGGACAGAACAGGGACACCTGGCAACAGAAGAAGACGCCTAGGGATAACAGGGGACAGGAGGAGACATCTGGGGACACACAAGAGACAAAAGAGAGGACAGAAGAGGACACCAGTTGGAGGAGAACATTATAAGACGCTGTTGGAATATGGGCACACCAGGTTTAGTATATACTTTTTTTCCCCTGATTTTTCCCCTCTAAACCTAGGTGCGTCTTATATTCCGAAGCGTCTTATACGGCGGCAAATACGGTAATAATCTAAAGTAAGCGGAGGGTTTGGCTTGCGAGTGACGAAGGCAAGCTCAAACCCTCCTCCGGCGCTCTAGTACGTGTGTGCAGCCGTACCTCAAAATACGGAAGCACGCATTGCGGACCGGCTTCCCCCTGCGTTCCACATAAAGGAAAGAGGAAGTTGGGCTAGTGAAAGGGCAGAATTATTTCCGGGGCAGGAAATACTAACGGCCCGAATTGCGGAGCCGAGGAAGAGTTTTGAACAAAAAAAAAAATGCGATCCTGCTCAGTGTGTACTTGTGAACAGCCGCAGGTAGGCCATTTAAATAGCTATATGTTTGCCTGATAACTCCTTTAAGCAGCATTCCCAATTATTCATGCAAATTTTGCATGCGATTTTCTCATGCACAATTCTGTCTTCAGAATCTTAAGTCTTCATTTTTCACATATTTCCTTTTTTTCTGCTGGTTTTGTGATTTTAGCATGTGTTTGTATGTGAATTTTCACAATGCGGTTTTTACACGCATACCAATGAAGTTAATTTTAGAGTTGGGCCGAACCTCCGATTTTAGGTTCGCGAACCGGGTTCGCGAACTTTCGCGGAAGGTTCGGTTCGCGTTAAAGTTCGCGAACCGCAATAGACTTCAATGGGGATGCGAACTTTGAAAAAAAAAAAAATTATGCTGGCCACAAAAGTGATGGAAAAGATGTTTCAAGGGGTCTAACACCTGGAGGGGGGCATGGCGGAGTGGGATACACGCCAAAAGTCACCGGGAAAAATCTGGATTTGACGCAAAGCAGCGTTTTAAGGGCAGAAATCACATTGAATGCTAAATGACAGGCCTAAAGTGCTTTAAAACATCTTGCATGTGTATACATCAATCAGGGAGTGTAATTAAGGTACTGCTTCACACTGACACACCAAACTCCACTGAACAGAACAGGTATGCAGTGGCGGGTTCACTGAACAGAACAGGTATGCAGTGGCGGGTCCACTGAACAGGTATACAGTGGCGGGTCCACTGAACAGAACAGGTATGCAGTGGCGGGTTCACTAAACAGGTATACAGTGGCGGGTCCACTGAACAGAACAGGTATGCAGTGGCGGGTTCACTGAACAGAACAGGTATGCAGTGGCGGGTCCACTGAACAGGTATACAGTGGCGGGTCCACTGAACAGAACAGGTATGCAGTGGCGGGTTCACTAAACAGGTATACAGTGGCGGGTCCACTGAACAGAACAGGTATGCAGTGGTGGGTTCACAGAACAGGTATGCAGTGGCAGGATCAATGAACAGGTATGCAGTGGCAGGATCACTGAACAGGTATGCAGTGGCAGGATCAATGAACAGGTATGCAGTGGCAGGATCAATGAACAGGTATGCAGTGGCAGGATCAATGAACAGGTATGCAGTGGCAGGATCAATGAACAGGTATGCAGTGGCAGGATCACTGAACAGGTATGCAGTGGCAGGATCAATGAACAGGTATGCAGTGGCAGGATCAATGAACAGGTATGCAGTGGCAGGATCAATGAACAGGTATGCAGTGGCAGGATCACTGAACAGGTATGCAGTGGCAGGATCAATGAACAGGTATGCAGTGGCAGGATCAATGAACAGGTATGCAGTGGCAGGATCAATGAACAGGTATGCAGTGGCAGGATCAATGAACAGGTATGCAGTGGCAGGATCAATGAACAGGTATGCAGTGGCAGGATCAATGAACAGGTATGCAGTGGCAGGATCACTGAACAGGTATGCAGTGGCAGGATCAATGAACAGGTATGCAGTGGCAGGATCAATGAACAGGTATGCAGTGGCAGGATCAATGAACAGGTATGCAGCCAGGGACAAGCTAAGGCTAACTAATCTTTCCCTATGAGAGACTGCAGTAGCTCGCCCTACTCTAACTAATGCAGGCACACGAGTGGCCACGGCCGCCGCTGCCTGCCTATATAAGGGGGGGTGGGGCTCCAGGGGCTAGTGTAGCCTAATTGGCTACACTGGGCCTGCTGACTGTGATGTAGAGGGTCAAAGTTGACCCTCAGTGCATTATGGGGCGAACCGCAATGGGGCGAACTTTTCCGCAATAAAGTTCGCGTGCGGTACCCGCACGCGAACCACCTAGGTTCGCGCGAACCAGGTTCGCCGGCGAACCGTTCGGCCCAACTCTAGTTAATTTACATTAAAATGTATTTAAAGAGAGTCTGAAGTGAACTTTTTTTTTCTTATTTTAGTTTTAAATCATGTTAAGGCTAAAAATAGAGATGTCCCAAACTGTTTGCCGGTGAGCAGTATTCTGTGAACATCCGCTGTTCGCATTCGTGGCAAACAGCGAACATTTGGCATGTTCGATTCGCCCCTATACATTATCATTGAGCTAAACTTTGACCCCTTTCCTCACAGTCAGCAGACACATGGCAGCCAATCAGCTAGCACCCCCTCCCGGACCGCCCACCCCCAATCAAAAAAGCAGTTGCAGTGGCCATATTGGATCGATTCTCTGCTGACAGTTAGTGAGAGCAGTGTCAAACTTGCTGCAGATAGGTAGGGAAAGCATTAGCTAGGCGTGTTCCTCACTTGCTGTGAAAGCATCCCAAACAGTCCTTTTGAAGGCTAGTACATTGGTCTCCTGTGTTTTTTTTTTTTTTCGTGTGTGACACTCCACAACCCACTGACACCCTACTGCGGTTGCATGCACAGAACCACTCCAGTGCATTATTATTTTACTCTATTCTGATAGTACTATTGCATTTTCCTGTGTGAGACACTCCACAGCCCACTGGCACCCAGAGCTGTGCATAATGTGATTTCTGCCCTTTAGGAATTAAAACCCAACTTTGCGTCAACTCTGTAATTTTTGGTGAAAGTTTTGGCATGTATCCCCATCTGGCATGCCCCTGCACAGGTGTTAGACTCCTTGAAACAAGTTTTACATCACTTTTGTGGCCAGAAACAGTCTTTGTAGATTTTAAAATTTGCCTGCCCATTGAAGTCTATGGCTGTTCGCCAGATTTGCCTGTTCGCGAACATTTGCAGAAGTTCATGTTTGCAACATCTCTACCTATAAATACCTGGTCTCCTACAGTATTCCAGCTTTGGAGTGCCCCCTGTCCAGATAATTATCTTTAATCTCTCCACGGCTTTCCTGCTCGCAGAATATGCTACCAGGATGAGAACAGGAAGAAGCAGAGCTGCTCTCAGTAGCTCTGCCTCTCTGAGTGCAGATGGACGTCAATCTCCACACTCTTCTAATTTATGCCACCCTCCAATGCTGGCTCCAGAGGCTGTGAGATGTCTCACAGCTGCAGCCTTTATCAGCAGCTTCACAGTATGAGACAAGCTGAAGCTGCAGACCTTCACC
The DNA here is from genome assembly GCF_040937935.1 of Hyperolius riggenbachi. Lineage (NCBI taxonomy): Eukaryota > Metazoa > Chordata > Amphibia > Anura > Hyperoliidae > Hyperolius > Hyperolius riggenbachi. The sequence continues at coordinate 183,287,926 of NC_090647.1, forward strand.
ATCCCTTGCATTCCAAATGTATATTTATGAACTGGGGGGGGGGGGGGGTGAGATATATACAGAGATAGACTTGGCAAACATAAAAAAAGTTCACAAACGATTTTGCAAAAACTTTTTTTTTATGATTGCCAAGTCTATCTCAGCTGGAAAACGAATACTAATACTAATACTAATAAAGCTGGAATACTGTAGGAGACAAGCTATTTATAGACTTAACATGATTTCTGGATAAAATGAGAAAAAAACTGTTCAGTTCAGACACTCTTTTTTACTTCAAAATGGCATGCAATTTTATTTTTCACACAAAACACACAAAAGCAACACTTCTGCGCAATTTAAAAATGCAGGAAATTAACCACTTCCTGACCGCCTAACGCACAGAGGCGGCCGGGAAGTGGAGCCCTGAAGGACCGGCTCACCCACAGAGGCGGCGGTCCTTCTAAGGGCATGGGCGGAGCGATCGCGTCATCTGTGACGCGATCCTCCGCTGGCGCCTGTCACCGCTCGCCCGCCGCAACATCCCGCCGGCTATACGGAAGCGCCGGCGGGATGTTAACCCCGCGATCGCCGCATACAAAGTGTATAATACACTTTGTAATGTTTACAAAGTGTATTATACAGGCTGCCTCCTGCCCTGGTGGTCCCAGTGTCTGAGGGACCACCAGGGCAGGCTGCAGCCACCCTAGTCTGCACCCAAGCACACTGATTTCTCCCCCCCCTGCCCCAGATCGCCCACAGCACCCATCAGACCCCCCCCTGCTCACCCCCCAGACCCCTGTTTGCACCCAATCACCCCCCTAATCACCCATCAATCACTCCCTGTCACTATCTGTCAACGCTATTTTTTTTTATCCCCCCCCCCCTGCTCCATGCCCCCTCCTGATCACCCCCCACCCCTCAGATTCTCCCCAGACCCCCCCCCCCAGACCACCCCCCCCCTGTTTACTGTATGCATCTATCCCCCTGATCACCTGTCAATCACCTGTCAATCACCTGTCAATCACCTGTCAATCACCCGTTAATCACCCGTCAATCACCCCCTGTCACTGCCACCCATCAATCAGCCCCTAACCTGCCCCTTGCGGGCAATCTGATCATCCCCCCACACCAATAGATCGCCCACAGATCCGACATCAGATCACCTCCCAAATCCATTGTTTACATCTATTCTCTCCTCTAAACACCCACTAATTACCCATCAATCACCCATCAATCACCCCCTATCACCACCTGTCACTTTTACCTATCAGATCAGACCCTAATCTGCCCCTTGCGGGCACCCAATCACCCGCCCTCTGACCCCCCCTTATCAATTCACCAGTGCATTAATTACATCTGTTCTTCCCTGTAATAACCCACTGATCACCTGTCAATCACTTGCCAATCACCTATCACCCATCAATCACCCCCTGTCATCCTCTGTCACTGCCACCCATCAATCAGCCCCTAACCTGCCCCTTGCGGGCAATCTGATCACCCACCCACACCATTAGATCGCCCGCAAACCCACCGTCAGATTACCTCCCAAATGTATCGTTTACATCTGTTATCTTCTCTAAACACCCACTAATTATCCATCAATCACCCATCAATCACCCCCTATCACCACCTGTCACTATTACCTATCAGATCAGACCCTAATCTGCCCCTTGCGGGCACCCAATCACCCGCCCACACGCTCAGATTGCCCTCAGACCCCCCCTTATCAATTCGCCAGTGCATTAATTACATCTGTCCTTCCCTGTAATAACCCACTGATCACCTGTCAATCACCTGCCAATCACCTATCACCCATCAATCACCCCCTGTCACTGCCACCCAACAATCAGCCCCTAACCTGCCCCTTGCGGGCAATCTGATCACCCACCCACACCATTAGATCGCCCGCAAACCCACCGTCAGATTACCTCCCAAATGTATCGTTTACATCTGTTATCTTCTCTAAACACCCACTAATTATCCATCAATCACCCATCAATCACCCCCTATCACCACCTGTCACTATTACCTATCAGATCAGACCCTAATCTGCCCCTTGCGGGCACCCAATCACCCGCCCACACGCTCAGATTGCCCTCAGACCCCCCCTTATCAATTCGCCAGTGCATTAATTACATCTGTCCTTCCCTGTAATAACCCACTGATCACCTGTCAATCACCTGCCAATCACCTATCACCCATCAATCACCCCCTGTCACTGCCACCCAACAATCAGCCCCTAACCTGCCCCTTGCGGGCAAACTGATCACCCACCCACACCAATAGATCGCCCGCAGATCCGACATCAGATCACCACCCAAGCGCAGTGTTTGCATCTATTCTCTACCCTAAACACCCACTAATTACCCATCAATCACCCCCTGCCTCTGCTACCTATCAGATTAGACCCCTATCTGCCCCTAGGGCACTCAATCACCCGCCCACACCCTCAGAATGCCCTCAGACCCCAGCCCTGATCACCTCGCCAGTGCATTGCTTGCATCTATTCCCCCCTCTAATCACACCTTGAGACACCCATCAATCACCTCCTGTCACCCCCTAGCACACCTACCCATCAGATCAGGCCCCAATTTGCCCCGTGTGGGCTCCTGATCACTCGTCCAAACCCTCAGATCCCCCTCAGACCCCCTTCCGATCACCTCCCCAGTGCATTGTTTGCATCTATTTTCCCCTCTAACCACCCCCTGAGACACCCATCAATCACCTCCTGTCACCCCCCTAGCACTCCTATCCATCAGATCAGGCCCAATACAACCTGTCATCTAAAAGGCCACCCTGCTTATGACCGGTTCCACAAAATTCGCCCCCTCATAGACCACCTGTCATCAAAATTTGCAGATGCTTATACCCCTGAACAGTCATTTTGAGACATTTGGTTTCCAGACTACTCACGGTTTTGGGCCTGTAAAATGCCAGGGCGGTATAGGAACCCCACAAGTGACCCCATTTTAGAAAAAAAGACACCCCAAGGTATTCTGTTAGGTGTATGACGAGTTCATAGAAGATTTTATTTTTTGTCAAAAGTTAGCGGAAATTAATTTTTATTGGTTTTTTTTTCACAAAGTGTCATTTTTCACTAACTTGTGACAAAAAATAAAATCTTCTATGAACTCGCCATACACCTAACGGAATACCTTGGGGTGTCTTCTTTCTAAAATGGGGTCACTTGTGGGGTTCCTATACTGCTCTGGCATTTTAGGGGCCCTAAACCGCGAGGAGTAGTCTAGAAAACAAATGCTTCAAAAAGATCTGTGAATAGGACGTTGGGCCCCTTAGCGCACCTAGGCTGCAAAAAAGTGTCACACATGTGGTACCGCCGTACTCAGGAAAAGTAGTATAATGTGTTTTGGGGTGTATTTTTACACATACCCATGCTGGGTGGGAGAAATTTCTCTGTAAATGGACAATTGTGTGTAAAAAAAATCAAACAATTGTCATTTACAGAGATATTTCTCCCACTTAGCATGGGTATGTGTAAAAATACACCCCAAAACGCATTATACTACTTCTCCTGAGTACGGCGGTACCACATGTGTGGCACTTTTTTACACCCTAAGTACGCTAAGGGGCCCAAAGTCCAATGAGTACCTTTAGGATTTCACAGGTCATTTTGCGACATTTGGTTTCAAGACTACTCCTCACGGTTTAGGGCCCCTAAAATGCCAGGGCAGTATAGGAACCCCACAAATGACCCCATTCTAGAAAGAAGACACCCAAAGGTATTCCGTACGGAGTATGGTGAGTTCATAGAAGATTTTATTTTTTGTCACAAGTTAGCGGAAAATGACACTTTGTGAAAAAAAACTATTAAAATCAATTTCCGCTAACTTGTGACAGAAAAATAAAAACTTCTATGAACTCACCATACTCCTAACGGAATACCTTGGGGTGTCTTCTTTCTAAAATGGGGTCATTAGTGGGGTTCCTATACTGCCCTGGCATTTTAGGGGCCCTAAACCGCGAGGAGTAGTCTTGAAACAAAAATGACCTGTGAAATCCTAAAGGTACTCATTGGACTTTGGGCCCCTTAGTGCAGTTAGGGTGCAAAAAAGTGCCACACATGTGGTATCGCCGTACTCGGGAGAAGTAGTATAATGTGTTTTGGGGTGTATTTTTACACATACCTATGCTGGGTGGGAGAAATACCTCTGTAAATGACAATCTTTTGATTTTTTTACACACAATTGTCCATTTACAGAGGTATTTCTCCCACCCAGAAATTTCGTTTCAAGACTACTCCTAAACCGTGAGGAGTAGTCTTGAAACGAAATTTCTCAAAATGACCTGTGAAATCCTAAAGGTACTCATTGGACTTTGGGCCCTTTAGCGCAGTTAGGGTGCAAAAAAGTGCCACACATGTGGTATCGCCGTACTCAGGAGAAGTAGTATAATGTGTTTTGTGGTGTATTTTTACACATACCCATGCTGAGTGGGAGAAAGATCTCTGTAAATGGACAATTGTGTGTAAAAAAAATTAACAAATTGACATTTACAGAGATATTTCTCCCACCCAGCATGGGTATGTGTAAAAATACACCCCAAAACACATTATACTTCTCCTGAGTACGGCAATACCACATGTGTGGCACTTTTTTGCAGCCTAACTGCGCTAAGGGGTCCAAAGTCCAATGAGCACCTTTAGGCTTTACAGGGGTGCTTACAATTTAGCACCCCCCAAAATGTCAGGACAGTAAACACACCCCACAAATGACCCCATTTTGGAAAGTAGACCCTTCAAGGTATTCAGAGAGGGGCATGGTGAGTCCGTGGCAGATTTCATTTTTTTTTTTGTCGCAAGTTAGAAGAAATGGAAACTTTTTTTTTTTTTTTTCTCACAAAGTGTCATTTTCCGCTTACTTGTGACAAAAAATAATATCTTCTATGAACTCACTATGCCTCTCAGTGAATACTTTGGGATGTCTTCTTTCCAAAATGGGGTCATTTGGGGGGTATTTATACTATCCTGGAATTCTAGCCCCTCATGAAACATGACAGGGGGTCAGAAAAGTCAGAGATGCTTGAAAATGGGAAAATTCACTTTTTGCACCATAGTTTGTAAACGCTATAACTTTTACCCAAACCAATAAATATACACTGAATGGGTTTTTTTTATCAAAAACATGTTTGTCCACATTTTTCGCACTGCATGTATACAGAAATTTTACTTTATTTGAAAAATGTCAGCACAGAAAGTTAAAAAAATCATTTTTTTGCCAAAATTCATGTCTTTTTTGATGAATATAATAAAAAGTAAAAATCGCAGGAGCAATCAAATAGCACCAAAAGAAAGTTTTATTAGTGACAAGAAAAGGAGCCAAAATTCATTTAGGTGGTAGGTTGTATGAGCGAGCAATAAACCGTGAAAGCTGCAGTGGTCTAAATGGAAAAAAAGTGGCCGGTCCTTAAGGGGTAGAAAGCCCTAGGTCCTCAAGTGGTTAACAAATCACACACACACAAAAAAAAAAACATTTCAAATGCAATGCCATTGAAATACTATCCATAAAAATTTCAAAGAATGTGAAATCTCAATAACGCATGGCCCACATGAAATCTGCTAAGTGTGAATGAGGCATTACTGTTACTAAATGACATACATTTTCCTTTTTTTTTAACAGAGCTTCAGACAAGGGGTGACAGAAATGAAATACATGAAAAGTCAAATAAAATAAATGTGTTGATACACATGCCAAGAAAAAAAAAAGTCTGTGCATTAACAACTTCTAAGAAAATGTAAAAGATGATTATAAAAATGATTATACAAATACAAAAAACACTGTAGCATCATTATTTTGTAAAGGGGAACACTAATTGATGATGTGGGGACTTAAAATCACCCCCCCCCCCCCCAAAAAAAATGGCTGTCAATTAACCACTTGAGGACCGTGGGCTTTACACCCCTTAAGGACCAGGCACTTTTTTTTCCATTCAGACCACTGCAGCTTTCACGGTTTATTGCTCGCTCATACAACCTACCACCTAAATGAATTTTGGCTCCTTTTCTTGTCACTAATAAAGCTTTCTTTTGGTGCTATTTGATTGCTGCTACGATTTTTACTTTTTATTATATTCATCAAAAAAGACATGAATTTTGGCAAAAAAATGATTTTTTCAACTTTCTGTGCTGACATTTTTCAAATAAAGTAAAATTTCTGTATACATGCAGCGCGAAAAATGTGGACAAACATGTTTTTGATGAATAAAAACCCATTCAGCCTATATGTATTGGTTTGGGTAAAAGTTATATCATTTACAAACTATGGTGCAAAAAGTGAATTTTCCCATTTTCAAGCATCTATGACTTTTCTGACCCTCTGTCATGTTTCATGAGGGGCTAGAATTCCAGGATAGTATAAATACCCCCCAAATTACCCCATTTTTGAAAGAAGACATCCCAAAGTATTCACTGAAAGGCATAGTGAGTTCATAGAAGATATTATTTTTTGTCACAAGTAAGCGGAAAATGACACTTTGTGAGAAAATAAAAAAAAAGTTTCCATTTCTTCTAACTTGCGACAAAAAAAAAATGAAATATGCCACGGACTCACCATGCCCCTCTCTGAATGCCTTGAAGTGTCTACTTTCCAAAATGGGGTCATTTGTGGGGTGTGTTTACTGTCCTGGCATTTTGGGGGGTGCCTAATTGTAAGCACCCCTGTAAAGCCTAAAGGTGCTCATTGGACTTTGGACCCCTTAGCACAGTTAGGGTGCAAAAAAGTGCCACACATGTGGTATTGCCGTACTCAGGAGAAGTAGTACAATGTGTTTTGGGGTGTATTTTTACACATACCCATGCTGGGTGGGAGAAATATCTCTGTAAATGACAATTTTTTGATTTTTTTTACATACAATTGTCCATTTACAGAGATATTTCTCCCACCCAGCATAGTTATGTGTAAAAATACACCCCAAAACACATTGTACTACTTCTCCCGAGTACGTCGATACCACATGTGTAGCACTTTTTTGCACCCTAACTGCGCTAAGGGGCCCAAAGTCCAATGAGTACCTTTAGGATTTCACAGGTCGTTTTTGTTTCAAGACTACTCCTCACGGTTTAGAGGCCCTAAAATGCCAGGGCAGTATAGGAACCCCACTTATGACCCCATTTTAGAAAGAAGACACCCCAAGGTATTCCGTTAGGAGTATGGTGAGTTCATAGAAGATTTTATTTTTGTCACAAGTTAGCGGAAATTGATTTTAATTGGCTTTTTTTCACAAAGTGTCATTTTCCGCTAACTTGTGACAAAAAATAAAATCTTCCATGAACTCACCATACTCCTAACGGAATACCTTTGGGTGTCTTCTTTCTAGAATGGGGTCATTTGTGGGGTTCCTATACTGCCCAGGCATTTTAGGGGCCCTAAACCGTGAGGAGTAGTCTTGAAACCAACAATGTCGCAAAATGACCTGTGAAATCCTAAAGGTACTCATTGGACTTTGGGCCCCTTAGCGCACTTTGGGTGTAAAAAAGTGCCAAACATGTGGTACCGCCGTACTCAGGAGATGTAGTATAATGTGTTTTGTGGTGTATTTTTACACATACCCATGCTGGGTGGGAGAAATATCTCTGTAAATGACAATCTTTTGATTTTTTTTACACACAATTGTCCATTTACAGAGAGATTTCTCCCACCCAGCATGGGTATGTGTAAAAATACACCCCAAAACACATTATACTACTTCTCCTGAGTACGGCGATACCACATGTGTGACACTTTTTTGCAGCCTAGGTGCGGTAAGGGGCCCAACATCCTATTCACAGGTCATTTTGAGGCATTTGTTTTGTAGACTACTCCTCACGGTTTAGGGCCCCTAAAATGCCAGGGCAGTATAGGAACCCCACAAGTGACCCCATTTTAGAAAGAAGACACCCCAAGGTATTCCGTTAGGAGTATGGTGAGTTCATAGAAGATTTTATTTTTTGTCACAAGTTAGTGAAAAATGACACTTTGTGAAAAAGAACAATAAAAAATTAATTTCCGCTAACTTTTGACAAAGAATAAAATCTTCTATGAACTCGTCATACACCTAACAGAATACCTTGGGGTGTCTTTTTTTCTAAAATGGAGTCACTTGTGGGGTTCCTATACCGCCCTGGCATTTTACGGGCCCAAAACCGTGAGTAGTCTGGAAACCAAATGTCTCAAAATTACTGTTCAGGGGTATAAGCATCTGAAAATTTTGATGACAGGTGGTCTATGAGGGGGCGAATTTTGTGGAACCGGTCATAAGCAGGGTGGCCTTTTAGATGACAGGTTATATTGGGCCTGATCTGATGGATATGAGTGCTAGGGGGTGACAGGAGGTGATTGATGGGTGTCTCAGGGGGTGGTTAGAGGGGAAAATAGATGCAATCAATGCACTGGGGAGGTGATCGTAAGGGGGTCTGAGGGGGATCTGAGGGTTTGGACGAGTGATCAGGAGCCCACACGGGGCAAATTAGGGCCTGATCTGATGGGTAGGTGTGCTAGGGTGTGACAGGAGGTGATTGATGGGTGTCGCAAGGTGTGATTAGAGGGGGGAATAGATGCAAGCAATGCACTGGCGAGGTGATCAGGGCTGGGGTCTGATGGCGTTCTGAGGGTATGGGCGGGTGATTGAGTGTCCTAGGGGCAGATAGGGGTCTAATCTGATGGGTAGCAGTGACAGGGGGTGATTGATGGGTAATTAGTGGGTGTTTAGAGGAGATAATAGATGTAAACACTGCACTTGGGTGGTGATCTGATGTCGGATCTGCGGGCGATCTATTGGTGTGGGTGGGTGATCAGATTGCCCGCAAGGGGCAGGTTAGGGGCTGATTGATGGGTGGCAGTGACAGGGGGTGATTGATGGGTGGCAGTGACAGGGGGTGATTGATGGGTGATTGATAGGTGATTGACAGGTGATCAGTGGGTTATTACAGGTAAGGACAGATGTAAATAATGCCCTGGCGAATTGATAAGGGGGGTCTGAGGGCAATCTGAGCGTGTAGGCGGGTGATTGGGTGCCCGCAAGGGGCAGATTAGGGTCTGATCTGATGGGTAACAGTGACAGGTGGTGATAGGGGGTGATTGATGGGTGATTGATGGGTAATTAGTGGGTGTTTAGAGGAGAGAATAGATGTAAACACTGCGTTTGGGTGGTGATCTGATGTCGGATCTGCGGGCGATCTATTGGTGTGGGTGGGTGATCAGATTGCCCGCAAGGGGCAGGTTAGGGGCTGATTGATGGGTGGCAGTGACAGGGGGTGATTGACAGGTGATTGACAGATGATCAGGGGGGATAGATGCATACAGTACATGGGGGGGGGTCTGGGGAGAATCTGAGGGGTGGGGGGGTGATCAGGAGGGGGCAGGGGGCAGGGGGGGGATAAAAAAAATAGCGTTGACAGATAGTGACAGGGAGTGATTGATGGGTGATTAGGGGGGTGATTGGGTGCAAACAGGGGTCTGGGGGGTGGGCAGGGGGGGAGTCTGAGGGGTACTGTGGGCGATCTGGGGCAGGGGGGTGAGAAATCAGTGTGCTTGGGTGCGACATAGGGTGGCTGCAGCCTGCCCTGGTGGTCCCTCGGACACTGAGACCACCAGGGCAGGAGGCAGCCTGTATAATACACTTTGCAAACATTACAAAGTGTATTATACACTTTGTATACGGCGATCGTCGGGTTAACATCCCGCCGGCACTTCCGTATGCCGGCGGGATGTTGCGACGGGTGAGCGGAGACAGGCGCCGGCGGAGGATCACGTCACGGATGACGCGATCGCTCCGCCCATGCCCCTACAAGGACCGGCGCCTTTGGGCATGAGCTGGTCCTTGCGGGGTACGCTTCTCGGCCGCCTCTGTGCGTTAGGCGGTCGGGAAGTGGTTAACATTAGGCCTAGGTTCCATACAGCGGTCGTGCAGCCCACATTGTGTCCAAAGTCCAACCGCACAACTGGGACTTGGCAGTTTTCAGCCAAGACACCTCCAAAAAATTATGCAGCAATTGTGTTTTGGGTTAAATATAGGTGGTATCAGTGGCCTGTGGCACCCTGGCCTGGCGGTGGGAGCTGCACAGGCAGCAGGAGCAGGGCAATGCAGCAGCAGCAGGTGTAATGTGTGCCAGGAGCATGCTGGACGTGACACGTTGCAATTGGCACTTAGCACGTGTCACGTGGCACTTGACACGTGTCATGTGGCACTTGGCAAGTGCCACGTTACACATGGCAAGTGCCACATGACACTTGGCTAGTGCCAGGTTACACATGGCAAGTGCCACGTGACACGTGCCACGTGACACGTGCCAAGTGTCACGTGACATGTGCCAAGTGCCACGTGACACGTGCCAAGTGCCGAGTGACAGTCAGAAAGCAGAGGAGAAGACACTAGTGAACACTAACTGTCACACTGCCACTGCTCACAGCACAGCAGTTCAGTAGAAAGCTAACATAAGCTGACTTCAGTACTACAGTACTAACTATACAGTACTAACTATACAATAACACAGTAATCATATCCCCTAATCTCTAACCTAACCTATACCTAAGGCTAATAGCTGGCCAGCAGGCAGCAGCTGGCCTGGTCTGTGCACAGAACACACACAGACACATAGCAGCTACCTGCAGCACACACTCTGATTGTCACACAAATGGCATCAAGCTAATTAATGATTTAACAATAGTGTAGTGATATTGAAGGGGTTAATCACTGAACAGCTTTTGGTTTTTCACTGCTAGGCCAGCAGCACTGGAGCACACACTCTGACTGTCATACAATGACATCAATTAAGCTAATGAACGATTTAACAATAGTGTAGTGATAGCAGTGAAGGGGTTAAATCACTGAACAGCTTTAGGTTTATAACTGTGTACAGCCCTTGGTAGGCCACCAGCACTGGAGGATGTCTCTCAGTGAGCATTTAGCAAGCTAAGACAATATGTGTCATCATGGCTGCCCTCTTTATTATACAGGGGGGCTGGCCAGTGTTTCTTTCTGTGATTGGGTGCCAGGGTTTAGGCTGAGAGCCCTCTGATTGGCTCAATGAGGTCAGGTGGGGCTGGCCAGGGTTCCCCTCTGTGATTGGTTGCTAGGGCTTCTGCTGGGAGCCCTCTGATTGGCTCCAGGACGTCAGCTCCTTAGTTACAGTATTTCGGATCCGGATAGCTGCAATATCCGCGGATATCCGGGTTATGCGGCCAAATATCCGGAATCTGATCCGGATAGCGTAAAAATGGTTGGATATCCGGGTTACCCGGATATCCGGAATCCTGATGAGCAGCACTGCTTTTTACAAACACCTAACAGTACAAATGTAACTGTGCAAAAACTCCTGAACAGAAAATGGTAATTAGCTCTGGCAAGAAGATGGACTTTGTTTAAAGGGGTTCTTCCGCGAATGAGGAAAAAAAATCTAAATGGTTTATGCATGTTCTATTAAAAATCCTTCTAAAATAGTGTGAAAAGTTTTTCAAAAAAATGAATGGTTTCACCAATACAACATGTAATGTATACAGTGACGGCTGACGGGACTGTGAGGCTAAACCATTTGTTAGGGGTGTTTTTTTTGTTACTGTCATTTCACAAGCTGCTCCCTACCTAGTTTTCATTGCTGTAATGCAGGGCTATGATGAAGTGCTGTGGAATGGCACTTACAGCTGTTAAAATAACGGCTGTGCTGCTCTGTAGTTTCTGCTTGTACTTCCTCACAGAGCTGACCCCCCTCCTCCCGCCTCTCCCTGTAGGCAGAGGTCGGGCAGCTCTTCGGAGCAAATCACGTGTTTACCTCGTTGCCCGGCAACCAGACTTCAGCGTCTGTGCAGAGGACTTCCTATCCATTGCACGGCAAGTTAGCTGCCTGAGCTACAGTTCATTGTTACACAGTGTGCTTCTCCTTGCAGCTAAATTAACAGATGGCATGAGTGCTGACTCACTGTGTAACAATGAACTGTAGCTCAGGCAGCTAACTTGCCGTGCAGAGGATAGGAAGTCCTCTGCACAGACGCTGAAGTCTATTTGATGGGCAACGAGGTAAACACATGATTTGCTCCGAAGAGCTGCCCGACCTCTGCCTACAGGGAGAGGCGGGGGGGGGAGGGGGGTCAGCTCTGTGAGGAAGTACAAGCAGAAACTTTAGAGCAGCACAGCCGTTATTTTAACAACTGTAAGTGCCATTCCACAGCACTTCATCATAGCCCTGCATTACAGCAATGAAAACTAGGTAGGGAGCAGCTTGTGAAATGACAGTAACAAAAAAAACACCCCTAACAAATGGATTAGCCTCACAGTCACCTCAGCCTTCACTGTATACATTACATGTTGTATTGGTGAAACCATTCATTTTTTTAAAAAACTTTTCACACTATTTTAGAAGGATTTTTAATAGATTATGCATAAACCATTTTGATTTTTTTTCCTCATTCGCGGAAGAACCCCTTTAAACATTTGCTGCCAGTAATTTCCTGTATATTGTATATTGAAATGAGTTGAAATACATTACTCTAATTTGCTATAATATGAGTTGTTTGTTAATAAGAGTTATAAAAGTAGGGATGAACTATGAATTCATTCAAATCCCTTTTGTTATGAAATGTTGTTTTTTCGTCTGATATTTGTACACTGCATTTCTACAATGGAATTTAAAACTTAGGGGTACGTAACATCACACTAGCAACTGGGTTATGCTGGTGGTTAGGTGGTGTAATTAGTGAATAGTTTCTGGCAATTCAGTGGACCAAGTGACATGGTCCTTTCAATCGTAACATCGATCATTTGGGCCAAATAACAGAAGTAATGCTTCTATCCAATTTGATCAGATTAATGGAATCGATCCAAAAAAATGGATTGGTTCAATATACGTTACAATCAAATCTTAGAATCGATCATCTTGAAGAACTGTATCATTATTGGCCACCTTTACTCTAACATAACCCCAATTTACTATCAATTTTGCTAAGAAAACAAAAGAGGAGCTACACATATATAATGTACGTGATAAACCTCCTTATATTTCCTCATTACTCTCCAGAGACCATCCCATTCAGAACCTCCGCTCCTCCCAGGAGAATCTCTTGTCCTCTAGCTTGTCACTCTCAGGGCTTCTCATGAGCATCACCCCTCCTTTGGTGCTCTCTTCCACACCCTGTCCGTCATGCTCCAAGCCTAGAAACCTTCAAATGTACTCTCAAAACACACCTGTTCAGACAAACCTATAATTTGCTATAGGTAGCATTGCAGGCTCACTGGCACATCCGCTAACCCCTGTGTCTCCTTCCCTAATGTCTCCAACTCACTACCCTCCAGATTGTAAGCTCACAAGGGCAGGGACCTCCTCCTAGTGTTTCTTATTCTGCTTTAATTAATAATTTATCATATTAACATGTAACAGTATTGGTGATGACTCAAACCACACACTATGTATGTATTTGTATTGCGTGATGTCCTGATTGTACAGAGTTTTGAATGTTTCACGTATCTATGCTCCCCACATTTTGTTTTGTACTATGTACAGCACTACAGAAGATTTTTAGATTCTTTAGGAGATTTAGTCCTTCAATGTAGGGTGATGTATTCCTGCTTGAGAGATGCATTCCAACCAAAGGTTACATCTACCTGCATGCAGTGCCACAGTCAGGGAAGCACAACTCCATCGGGAGCTTCAATCTGCGGTCCCTGTGGGTCTCACTGAAGAACATGGATGCCAACATAAAAACAGGGGAATAGGGAGTAGCCATCAGAGATGGGCCGAAGTATTTACCATGCAAATAATTTGCCACAAAGATCGCATATTCGCATTCGCCTCCTCAGGCAAATACTTGGTGGATTTGAATCTCCCCCATACTTCATAATTAAGCTAAACTTTGACTCCTTACCTCACAGTCAGCAGACACATGGCAGTCAATAAGCTAGCACCTCCTCCTGGATCCCCCACCCCTATAAAAAAACCAGGATGGCAGCCATCTAAGACTCATTCTGTGGCTGCAGTGTTAGTGAGAGCAGGGACAGCGTGTTGCTGACAGGGAGAGAATTAGGTAGGCCTGTGTTCTGTGTCTTCTCAGTGTAGATTCTTGCTGCTACCACATTGTCCTGAACAGCTAAGCTCTTCTGACGGCTGATACATTGTCTTTCTTGCTATTGTATTGCTCTTCTCGGCCAGTGCACAAGATAGCTATTGGAGACAGGTCTACTGGTCCTAGTAGTGCACTGACCATAACCTACCTTCACACCACTACTGGCATCTAGTATCCACTACTGCCCCCTGTATAAGGCCTCAGTGCAGAATCAATGGGTTATTTTGGTCTCTTAACTGTCATTGAACTACCTCAGCCTGACCATAGGGGCTGGAAAACCGTGATCACTTGCACTCCCAATTGTGGGCACAAGCACGGCGGTCACTACACCCAACTACACAAAGACTGCCGCCGAGAGGACTAACATTTATGCCCTGGAGGTGTCAACTAGTAAAAACAAAAGATATGCTCACCTGATGTAATCACTAAAGGTCTTTGCATTTATTTACGGACTGTGGTGCATTACACACGGCATTTCGTCTGTCAGTGTGAAGTGGGCATAACCCTTACACTACCTGATCGACATGCACACACACCAGGGGCTCGATTCACAAAGCCGTAGCATGGCCGCGCCATGCTTTTGCTGTTTTTTGTTATAACGCGCATAAAGTTTTATGCTCGGTAAACCGCGTGCGAAGCATAGCGCAGCCATGCTATGAGTTTGCACGGTTTATGAATCAAGCCCCAGATGTTTAAAGCACTTTATTCCACCAATTTAGGAATATACTGTGATTTCTGCCCTTTAGCGATTAAAACACGACTCTGCGTCATCTACGTAATTGTTGGTGGGACTTTTGCCATGGAGCAAGCATGCCCCCAGGTGTTAGGCACCCCGTCCAGGTGTTAGGCTTTGTAGGTTTTCGAATTTTCCTGCCCATTGAAGTCTATGGAGATTTGCCAGATTCGCACATTTTTGCAGAGATTCTCCTTTGATATTCGCAAACCCAAAATTTGATATTCGGCCCATCACTAGTAGCCATCTGAAGGTAAGAAATGTTTGTCAAACAAACCCCAGATCCACACACACATATACACACATACACACAACAGCATAGATGTACAAAATTCCCTTGGGGGGGGTTCATTTCATCTATTTTGTTAAATACGTGATTGGACTCTTTTGAAGGTTTACTCCACTTTGATGCACAAATCTATATAACATGCAATATGTGGTCACAACACACAATTTGAATGACATTAAAAAAATATTTTAATTTCAGTCTGCAAGTGTGTAACTTTTCTTTAGCATTACATATTGGAAGCCATAATAACAGTATAAGGCAAGTTGTAAATGATACCCATAATGCTCTACACTCATGCTTTCATCATGCATTTATAAGTCTCCAAGAAGCAGTAATGATGCGTTTCCTTTATAACAGAATTAGTGGTCTATTCCTGCATGGGATATTGAGAGTTTATAGCACCTTGATTGCTGTGGCTTATTAAAGAAAATACAGAAAAGCCAAACTTGTAAACAATGATAGAAGAAAAAGGTAAATGCATCATTAAAATATTCCTTAAAGATGATAGCTGTAAAATACTTTAAAATTCAGTTTCTCATTGACTAGCAATTGAAATGAAATTTAGCAGCTTTTCCTGTGGGCATTTTCCACCAGAGATTCAGAGTGTTTTATGTAAAAGAAGAAGCCAGCTGGGAAACACGAATGTCTCCAGACAGAAATGTGAAGACTTGGTGAAGGCTGACTTCTCCCTTTGTTTCCTTCTTGCTATTCTTTAGGAATTGTTGGACTTGTCTTGGTTTATTGATTTTTTTTAACTGCAAATTCAGTTTTCAAAGGATTGTATTCTGTCCCCTGCAGCATGATCCATCCCAGCTGTAAAAAATGCAAGATGTTTGAATTTCCATTCCAATAAAATATAGAAAGAATACTCAATCCTTTAGAAAAGAATAGAAGTTAAGACGGTGAGCATGGTCTGAGACCCATGTTATGTTATACCAGCATTCCCATAAAAAAATATTATTTATTATTTGCAAGTCGCATAATTTAGTATATTTAAAGTTATTCCTATGTAAAAGATTAAACAAAATAAAGTGCCACCTACCTACCTGTTCTAGCAGTATGTGCTTCCATGCAAAAATGTACATATATCTAATGTTATTTATATATACTGTAGTGGCTGGATAATGTATTGGTTAAGGGCTCTGCCTCTGACACAGGAGACCAGGGTTTGTATCTTAGCTCTTCGTGTTCAGTAAGCCACCTATTCAGTAAGGAGACCTTGTGCAAGACTCCCTAGCACTCCTGCTGCCTATAAAGTGCGCCCTAATGGCTGCAGCTCTGGTGCTTTGAGTCCTCCAGGAGAAAAGCGCAATATAAATGTTCTGTGTCTGCCTGTTTTTATATAACACATATGTAATGTAAAACTGGAACAATTATATGAAAATTGTGGAAATGAACAGAGGCGCCAAAAGAAAAAAAGTAACAAAAAGTTTTTTTAAAAAACGGGGGAGGCAGTGGTGGACTTGCCCCCTACAAGCAGACACAAAAACAGGTTGATATTACATCAACAAGCAAATGTATTCATATATACAATCCAAAGGATCATGGCAATGCGTTTTGCAGGTGTGGCCCCGCTTGATCGGGCAATAGGGGATGAAGCATACAGCAACAAGTGCCTAGTCTCAGCCTAGCGCCTCTGTGCTAGGGCTCTCTGTGTTCTCTTTCATTTTTTCATTGCAAATTAGATGAAAAAGACATGTTAATGGTTGATTGTGGGCTTTGGTAGCCTTGTATTTTTCATGCAGAGAATTTGACCATTGTATGTATTGCAACAGAGCAGTCAAACCTCTCTCAACATGATGCTCTTTACAGGTCACTTACTGGCTGGTAAATTGGTCTCACTTTGGGCACAAAGTTTAGGAGGCACCTGCTCTACATCTGCACAACCCAAAGAGAATTATAGATGGAACCCAGAGGATAACCGATTGCTTTGCTGTCTGATACTACTAGATTGCTACACTAAGGGCCCTTTTACACTTAATTAGTTGCTCTCAGTTAAAAAGGAAAGAAAACTGATTTTCCTAGTAATGCCCATGTTTTCCTATGGCACCTTTCACACTTAACGCGTTTTAACTGAAATCTTCTTCCCAATGCACTGCTATGGAAAAAACGCGTACCAACGTGCACTAACGCGTACTAACGCACACTAACGCATACCAAATGATTAAGTGTAAATGGGGCCTAAGAATGGACCTGTCAGTGATCAGCAACAACAGGTAGAAGTGATGAAAGAAGACATGGCCAGTACAGTAGACAGGACGAATCTGAAACAGGCAGGTTTAGATAGGTCTGATCAGTAACAAGTAAACTCATGATGGAAGCAAGATAGTATAATGGACCAGGGTAAAAACTGTCACAGTAATCCCCCAGAGCTTAACCTAAAAGTAAGCTAACAGGGGATAGGGTATGGGGAAAATTGTAGGGACATGAGTAAATTAAATAAGCATCACCTTTGCCAGATTGGGCAGTGGTCCAGAACCTTATTTGTGAATACAAATCAAATTAACAGAGGGCTCCTTAGGACTCAACGGTGTATGCAAAATAGGAAAAACTTTATTGACTTATTGATAATGTGATCCGGTCCGGCGTATGATCTGAGAACGCCAGTAGGTCTCAGACTTCAGCAGCTGGGAGATCAACAGAGCGCGTCAAGTACGCGGTAAGCGGTTACCTCCACACGGCCAGCTCACCCGTAACAGTCTGTCCGCGGGCATGAGCACCCTTCACCGGTCTCAGTTCAAGCAGCCGGCTTGCTTGGTAGGACGCCGCTTTTTGCTCCACGTGCTCAAACAGGTTCCCCAGCGCGTCACCGCCTGGTGAGTCCGCGGTCAGTAGGCTGGATGAAGGCGACCAATCGCCGACTAGTTTCGCTTGGCGTCACCAAGCTTCATCAGGGCGGGGCCTGGAGACGTGAGCCGTCTTCTTATACGGAATCCTTGACTCCTCCTCTCCTATCGCAGCAATGCTGTATTTACAAATGTGGAAGCTGCAGTCATCCAATCAAGGAAAGAAGGTGATATATCTTTCTCATCTGCTCTTATATAGACACTTCACTCTAATCACATTTTTTTTAAAAATGGCACAAGTTGAGACAGGAGTTAGGCAGCATGATTACAACATATATTCACATACAAACCCATGTGAGCCCATCTTTAACCTAATGCGGACACATTGACACACGACAACATTGTATCAAGTTTTGTATGCGCTCACTCATTGCAGAGCGAGACAAAGTATCTAACCAGACGTACTGTTAGTGAAATATGGAAGTACGACATTATTATCCCAGAGAACAGAGATCAATTGGAGAACATACTTGGAGGGAATGAAAGGGGTGGGAAAGGGGGGGGGGCTTGGGTATGTGAGGGGGGGGGCGTTGGGGGGGGGAAGAGGGGGGTCCTGCAAGGAGGGAGAAGGAAGGAAAAAGGGGAAGGAAGGAAAACAGAGGGACAAGGAAAAAGAAATGAAAGGAAGGGACAAAAAGAGGAGAGGAACAGGCAGCAATAGCGAAAAGATCATTATTTTACCAATATAATCATCAACAACTCTACAAATAGCATTTCAAGGAGAAATCTATATTTAGTCCAGCGGGAAACACAGATCCCAGTCAGTGCGTCCACATGGCCTCTTTTTGTAAGAGCATTTTCTACGTGCATATATTTCGGAATGATGGAGAAAGGCTATCAATCACCAATCCACGTAATCCCACCGTTGATCCCCTATGTTCCTCCTGGAAGTGCTCCGCAACTGAGGATCTGCGCTCCCCGCTAACAATATCACACACATGTTCCAGCAAGCCCACCTTAAAGGCCCGGGTAGTCATCCCTACATAATACAAATAGATGATCCAAGTCGTATTGCAATTGTAGAACGATTTTATCCTATATTCTCTCAATCCATCTTGTGACTCAAATGTTCTTGTTCTCAATACATATCTACAACCTTTACAATTGCCACAAGAGAACATTCCAGTTGGAGGCGGAATTCTATCAAGCCATGTTCCAGGCCGTAATCTTGATAGTTCCGACCTTACTAGATGGTCACGTAAGTTTTTAGCTCTTCTTGCAGTGAGCAAAGGTCGTGGACCCACAATTCTCCTAATATTCTCATCTATCTGAAGAACATGCCAACATCTATGAAGTGCCTTCCTCATTTCAAACCATTGTGCATTATACATAGTAATAATGCGAGTGCCACCACCAGAGATAGGGGCACGAGCACGAGGGCGGAGCAATTGATCTCTATCTTCATGCAGTGCACGGTTATATGCTCGACGCAACGTTCTATGCCCATAACCTCTTTCCCTGAATCGGTTATATAGTTCCACCGACTCAGTTTTGAATTGCTCGATATCTGAACAGTTGCGTCGCAACCTCAGGAATTGACCGACGGGGATTCCCCTGACCAAGGACATCGGATGATGGCTGGCAGCATGGAGGAGGGCGTTTCCAGCAGTGGGCTTGCGAAACGTTTTAGTCTCCAAATGATCACCACACTTAAAGATCAAAAGATCCAAAAATGAAATACTGGATAGATCAATGGAGAAAGTCAAATGGACGTTTTGTGTATTGCAATTGAGTTCTTTAACAAACCGCTCAAAATCGTCCCTGGACCTCCTCCACACTATCAACACATCATCGATGTACCTCAGCCAGAGGACCGCCCCCGAACGGAACAACTCATTTGTATATACCTCCATCTCCTCCCACATGCCCAAATGCAGGCAGGCATAAGATGGGGCACAAGCCGCCCCCATGCTCGTCCCCCGTATCTGATGATAGTACCTCTCCTCAAAGGTTAAGAAATTATTAACCTAAAAGTAATGCAGATTTCCTCCCTCTCTGCCCATAGTGTGACATCAAACTTCATCCATGTGACCCCTGTGACTGTCCAAGACCATACAAAATTAGATGAATAGGTGGTGTCAAGAAGTGACATCACAGATAATTAGGGAGGATAATCTGATGCAGGAAGCACTCTGGTCAATAACTTCTGTTTTGGTTCTAGGCAGTGCAGGGACAAGGTTCCCCAGCAACAGCGGCAGAGATGCCAAAGTGTGCCCCCTCTTCCCTCAAATTTTACCTGCCTCTATATAGCTTGCCAGATGTGCTCCTAGTATTAGGTAGCCCATACCCCCACCCAGTATAGGTAGCAAAATGTACCCCTATTAGGTAGGTCCCCCCATTATAGACAGCCAGATGTGCCCCTTATTAGGTAGGCAGTGGCATAGCAATAGGATGTGCAGAGGTAGCGACCGCATCGGGGCCCTTGGGCCAGAGCGGCCCTGTGGGGCCCACCCTCAACCACAGTATTAGCTCTTTATTGGTCCTTAGCTGATAAAATTCACTTCTATAGATGCTTTGAATAGTAGTAATCATTAACAAACTGTTCCCCATCCCCTTCTTGCACCTCTGACACTGTGGACATCCTTAATTGGTTTTGGAGAACCGTATCAATTACTATGTACAGCATGCCGCAGATATACTCTAACCTCCCACCCGATCCCCGCCTATCAGTAATAACTCCACCCTCAGCCTCACCATTATTACTTGCCTCACAAAGGCAACACATAATTAAGAATACTATACATACAATATCTAGTACATAACCTATTATCACTGTCCAAACTCCCACGGCATATAATGCATAGAGGCCCCATAAGGGCATCTTGAAAAATATATTACTTGGAGGTGAGCGGGATGGTGTGATTAGCACACAAGAATTCAGATACCTACTCCCCAATGTACCCAGAACCCCAGTCATTTATTTCAACCCAAAGGTTCATAAAGATATTAGTCATCCACCTGGTCGCCCGATTGTTAGTGGGGTAGAACCACTGACACAACGAGTTGGTGAGTACATAGACATTTTTTTACAGGAAGAGGTAAGGAAACTGCCCGCATTGTTAAAGGACACTAAACATATGCTACGTAGATTGGAGGGGGTGGTGATATATCCAAATGATTGGTTGATCACAGCTGATGTATCATCGTTATATATGGTTATTCCGCATAAAAAAGGCATGCAAATAGTAGAGGAAGCATTGGTTAGGGGGGGGGGGAAGATTTGCATAGTAGACAGATTCAATTTGTAATGGAACTGTTGAAATTTTCGTTAGAACATAATTACTTTTAGTATGATGGTGAATACTTCCTGCAGAAGCAAGGCTGCGCTATGGGGGCCAAGTTTGCGCCTAGCCTAGCAAATTTATACATGGGGAAGTGGGAAGAACTAATCTTGGGCAGGGATTCACAGCGGAGAATTGTACTATGGTCCCGATTTATAGATGACTTGATGTTTATTTGGAGGGGTCCTAGGGAGGAACTCAATGTGTTCTGTGGGGAGATGAAACAACTTTGGGAGGAAATAGAGCTCACCTTCACAATCAGTCAAGAGAGTCTGCAATTTCTAGATCTGGAATTATGGAAGGGGGATGGAAGATTGGCAACAAAAACATACTTTAAACCTACCAATAGGAATGGGTATATCCCAAAGTCCAGTTGCCACCACACTAGGTGGTTGAAAAATATCCCCAAAGGGCAACTTACTCGGATAAAAAGGAACTGCACGTTCCAGCAGGATTATGATGTCCAAAGTAAAGTTCTAGGTGAACAGTTTGTGGAAAAGGGTTATAACAGGGGGGAGGTGGAGAACACGGCCATAGAGGGGGGTGATGTTGATAAGGAGTCTTTGATTACTGACACTAAGAAGTCCTCAACCAACCACCATGAATATGCCCTTCAATTAGGTTTTAATCATCAGTATAGGCAGGTGGAGCGAGTGATCAACAAGCACTGGAATATTGTTAAACTAGATGGAGTGTTGGGTAAGTACTTGCCAAACAGGCCCTCATTTATTTATAGAAGAGCACTCAACTTGAGGTCCAGGATGGTCATGCGCTATATAGATCCACCGCCATCAAGATCAGGAACTGACTTATTAGGTCAAAAAGGGTTTTTTCCCTGCAGGAAATGTAGGGGATATCGTGAGGCCTGCCCAGTTAGGGGAAATCAGTTTGTGGAGAGAAATTCGGGATGCATGCACAAGTAGAAGGAGTGTATCACATGTTCGTCCAGCGATGTGGTCTACATTCTCTGGTGTCCTTGTGGTTTGGAGTTTGTGGGCCGCACCACTAGGGAATTACATAAGAGAATCGTTGAGCATGTGTATAATATTTCAAAGGGTTGTGAATCACACATTGTGTCTAACCATTTCAAAAAATTCCATGGATGTGATCCGTCTTTATTAAAATGTATGGGTATTGAAAAATGGGTATCTAAATGGAGGGGTTCTAGTAAACAGAGGGATATTTCAAGGGCTGAGGGTAGATGGATTTATAGTCTGGGGTCCTCTGCACCGACTGGATTGAATATTGAATTCGATCTGAACTTTATCTAACTTTGATCTAACTTTATTGCTAATGACTGATGGGGTTATATATATGAATATTGAGTATGGTCTGTATATGCTGGCGGGAGATTGTCAATTACTATGGGGCATCAGTGTTTTATTGTCAGACAGTAGTTGTCATTCACATGGCCACAAGATGGCACTGGTGCAGGCTTTTAATTATATGTATTAGAATTGCGTTGATAGATAGATTAAACATATGCATTATATGCTGTAGGAGTTTGGACAGTGCTAATAGGTTATGTACTAGATATTGTATGTATAGTATTCTTAATTATGTTGCTAAGCACAACAAAGATAGTCCAGGCACTGTCCCTTTAAAGCTTTAATTTATGTTGCCGCAACATCAAATACAGAAATCAACTCCATATAATCAGAGAAAGCATAATCCATCTGACCTGCGGTTCCTGGTGACGTGAGGTGGGTGAGGGAGATGGTGGCCAGGGGAAGTAGGATGGCACTTCCCCTGGCCACCATCTCCCTCACCCACCTCACGTCACCAGGAACCGCAGGTCAGATGGATTATGCTTTCTCTGATTATATGGAGTAGGATAGCACTTCCCCTGGCCACCATTTCCCTCACCCACCTTACGTCACCAGGAACCGCAGGTCAGATGGATTATGCTTTCTCTGATTATATGGAGTTGATTTTTGTATTTGATGTTGCGGCAACATAAATTAAAGCTTTAAAGGGACAGTGCCTGGACTATCTTTGTTGTGCTTAGCAACTTTATGTGTTTTCTGCAATTTGACCGGCTGCATGTCCCCGAGCTGAACAAGCCGCCTTCATATGAGTGACTGTAGGTGGAGTTGTATACAGATTTGTTTGCCATCTCTGTGAGGGCTGGGCCCTTCACCTCCGTTCACCTGGTGCCGAGTAATATTTCCTCAAGTGTACTGATTCTTAATTATGTGTTGCCTTTGTGAGGCAAGTGATAACAGCGAGGCTGAGGGAGGAGTTATTACTGATAGGCAGGGATCGGGTGGGAGGTTAGAGTATATCTGCGGATGGCGTACTGGAAACGCTAACCCCTGATGAGTCCTGGTGACGAAAGACGTAGGGCGGAGCCAGTACACCTGACGCAGATCACGTGATTGCAACGCTCTGCTTTATAAGATTAGACCTACATGAGATTAGACCTTTATAAGATTAGACCTACATGAAGTCTTTGTGTATTAGGATCCAAAACCTAAAATGTTAACTTTGTTTTATTAAATGCCATTTTATGATCTAAATTGGGATATGATCACTGATGTCCTGAGTGATACATATATGATTATGCAAGATTGCCACCTGCTTATGCTGGTGTATATCTGGTGAGCCTCTTTTGTCTATAGGGTGGTGGGTATCACGAGTGAGCACAGCTGGTCACCCGCAACCGAATTGTGGAGCATGCCAATAATTTACCATAACAGTATTACTCTATGTGAAGTTGTCTTTCTTATAGGCTTGATAATTTGGGAACGTGCAGTGGAGTGCCTTGCACCTAAAGATTACATCTACAAACAAGATTGACCACAGCGCACTAACAGGATTTTTTCTGGACTCTAATTATTGACTTTAAGGTTTTGTTGGGGGGTTGATGCATTCTGATCGGGATTCGATTCGATTCAATTTGATTTGCCATTGCAAAACAATAGCACATCGAATTGAATTGAATCAAATCCCGATCAGACATGTAAATAGAAATGTATTCGAATCACACAAAGAATCGTATCGTGTAGATGGGGCTTTAGCCTTTTCATTTCATTTTCATTTCAAAGTAATCTTCTTGGTTTGTAAAAGAATATTGTTGACAATAATAAGTAAGGTAATGTGATCTCTTTAGAAAGTCAGATAATTGGATAATGATGTTCCTGTATGGCTGGCATTTTAAGAATAACCATACAAAGGAGCTAATTAAAAATAATATTGAAATATATATAATTCTGATTTTATTGTTGGCTCTGTCCCTACTGGGCAGTTTTAACCCAGTTTTCTGCACCAAATGCCCATCCACTGACACAGCAAGCAGTAGCTCTAAATGGATCCAAGTTTTAACTTTAGAGGGCTCACTTTATTTTTAAGATTTGTAATTGACCTGATATTAATGTTAATTAAGGTCAGCTTCAGAATCAGATGATCTTGGCACAAAACAAACAGCTGCTTTAGATGGCCAGACACAAGTCAGAGATGTCATCTTTAATTCTCAAGAGCTGAACTCAATTTAGATGCTGTTTTTTTCTATTTTTATTCATTATTATTTTAATCTATGTTATCTCAAGGACAACTCAAATACAAACTTTGCATATAGAACATATAAATTTAGATGTCACTTTCTTGAAATGTTGTGTCAGTAACATGCCCTAACAAATCTAATTGCTAATTACATTAGATAAGGGAAATGTCTGCTGTTTGTTTACAACATTCAAACATATCCCTTATCAGTTCACAAAATCACAGAAACATTTGCAACTGTTCTAAATACATGCTTTTAAAAACACGTATTCTGTCATATTATGGGAGATTCAAGGATAACCAATTAGGGAGGAAAGAGAGTGGTGGGCGGTATGCACCAATAAGTACAAATACATATTTCGCAAAAAAACATTAAACTTTATTTATCAAAAATCTATTTAAAAAACCATAGATGCCAGTTAGTCTCCCCGATCCCCCCACACACATTGATGCACTTCTCACATACATACAGGCCTCACACCTATGATGGTAATATATATCTAGCCAGTAACAAAGCTCCCTTAAATAGAGAGCCTGGAAATTGAAATCGTTCTGACAGTTATAGCAGTAGACAAGCTGTACAAGTAGATGTTCGTATAGTTGATACTTGTTATATAAACAAGTCCATAGTAGTTTGAAAGCTAATCAGTGACAGCAGGGCTGTATCCAGATTACAAATCCAGTTCATGCACCTCGAAATTTAAAGTAGCATACAAGCGAGTCGCGACCTGTTGTATGATGCTAGTAATCTCATACATTTGTAAGCACACAGCATAGCAGTGTAACCGGGATGCATTAGGCGGAAAAGGCAGAATGCAAGGAGCATGTAGCAGAGATGCAAAGTTCAGTCACAGAAGCTGACACTATGTCACATGCACATGCAAAAGAGCAAGGTGCAGGAAGCATAAAACAAAAAACAGAGTTCAGCTGCAGAAACTGACTCTAGGTCACATGCTCACCGCACCAGAAACAGTCCAGTGGGTTAATGTGGCTGATGATGAGAAGGGACCTTTACCAAATGCTGGCTAGTTAATGCAGATCTGTGAACCGGAGGCCAAGTAAATGGAGGCAGTGACAGCATGGAGCAGGAATAGCAATGGTGTGATATGGAGAGCTGACTGACCAGCCCAACTATGAGAGATTCAAGACACCATTTTCAGTAGAATCTCAGTTACCTGCAACCAGCATCCAGTTCCGATTCTGTTCCAGCTACGTTATCAGGTCCTGATGATCCTGATGCAATATCTACCTAGTAAACTCTCCAACATTACTGGAAAAGTTGCTGGAAGTTAAAAAGTGCTTTTAATTACTGCATTTCAATATTAAGAAAAACAAAAGTTTGCTTTCTTAAAACAGAAAGAATTTGTGATAATTCAGGTTGGAGTGAACTTGAGATGTCTCCCAGTGCATCACTGCTGAATATATGCAAATTAACACAGAGTTTATTGTATGTGTGTTGTATGAGGTATACGACAGTATAGTATAGTATAGTATAGTATAGTATATTATAGTATAGTATAGTATAGTATAGTATAGTATAGTATAGTATAGTACATTTATCTGGCATCTAGCAATGGGCATAGGTGCTGGGTAACTGAGAATCTACTGTATAATAAATCCTGATTGGGAGTCCCACATGTAATGAAGTACTCATATGAAGATTTTCAGTTTTAATTCAATGACAAATTCACTAACAAACAACCACACCCTATCTAATCCTAGACCAGAACAGAGATATAATTCCATTTACCTTCATAAGTGAAATGTAAACGTTCATGCAGAAAAGAGTTTTCTGATCCTTCTTTTCCTTAAGGTGCATACACACGGACTACGGAAGCCAACGATGGGTCTGTCAGACCCTCCCGCTGGGCGGACTTTCAGCCGACAGTAGTGCATGTGTACGCACTGTCGGCAAACTGATAAGGCTGTTCCTGAACGATCCGCTTAGCGCTTAGCTGATCGTTCAGGAGCAGCCTTATCAGTCCGCCGACAGTGCGGATCCGCCGCTCAGCGGATCGTTCAGGAACAGTCGTTGGCTTCCGTAGTGCGTGTGTACGCACCTTTAAACTTCTCTTGATTACAGAATGGAAAAGATCCCCCGCATAGCCGATTTAATCTTTATTCACATTCATGATGCGATTTTATGCTGGTAGAAGATCTCTCTTTTTTTCCCGCACGCAAATTTGAATGCAGCCTATTGATTTCAATTTGCTGTAAAATCACATGCAGGTAAAATCACATGCAGGTAAACAGACATAAATCACAATAATGAAAACTCAGCCTTAATAATCATTCATGAAACCAGAAATACTTAAAAACAGCTTAAAATGGTAAAAAAAACTAGATTCTCCTTCTAATCTGCACCATTTTTTGGCCCATGCTAACCCTTCCCGAAGGTGTCTCCCTGAGTACCTAGTGTAGCTTTAAAGATAATCAATAAATTGAATTACAAATTGAATTATTTTCCACCGTCAGATTCTTACTGCATTTTTAAATAAGAGGCAAATTAAACTTTACAGGCATAACCATAAATCTTTTCACACATATGATAAAGGGAATCGGGCATATATGCCCATGGTTGTTATATGCAAAAACTGGAAGAATGCATACATTTATATTACATTTTTATTACACACTTGTCTGACATTATTTTAGATTGCAGTATGTTCAAATTTGAATGCAAAGAGAAGAGGAATACCCTTAGGGAAGAGGGACAAATCTTTCAGGAGGAAATTAACTATCTGGCATTCATTCTATGTGTCTGCCTTAATTTGCAAGCAAGATGTAACTACTGTCAGAAAGTCTGCAAAATATATAGAGTCTAGTAGGGTATAGTTATGTATTTTTGAGCTAGTCTAGTATTTTAGGGAATTATGAATTATTAGAAAGCACTATCCTTTATGAATGAATAGGCATACTGCTTAAAAGTAATGCAGAAGCTAAAATTCTCTAATGAAATAAGCCATAACTTAATACAAAGTGATTATAACTATTTTAGGCTCTAATACATGTCTAAAATGCAAAAATATTAAAGTTCTTTAATCATCAGCTTTATATCAAATGAGTAAGTCAAAAAAGTGTCAGTGAGCCAAGGACAGAATGGGTTTGATGCATTCAAAATCAATGCTGAAAA
Source organism: Hyperolius riggenbachi (assembly GCF_040937935.1). NCBI lineage: Eukaryota > Metazoa > Chordata > Amphibia > Anura > Hyperoliidae > Hyperolius > Hyperolius riggenbachi. The sequence goes on from NC_090647.1 coordinate 183,315,733, forward strand.
CAGAAATCCAGCTGAAAAGAACTGACATCACATGAAAATGTAACACTAATCCTTCAGTGTTATTTAACCAGAGAGTATGTCTAAAATCACTTCCTATTACAATACTGAGAAAAGCCCACTCTTCCCCCTGCCCTACATAGTCCATGCAAAACTCACCAACTGTGCCATGTAGTCCATCAGTAATCTGCCTAAAGACCTGTGAAGTCTGCTCCAAAAGTGTCCCACACTGTTATTATAGGCCCAGCATCTTCCATGACTATTTAAAAGCACAGTAATACAAACTGTACAGTATATGTATTCAATTCACAAGTAGGGATGATCAATGAGATGCTAATATTTCTAAATTCATGCAGAATTATGTACATTTTTATGCAAATACAGTATATGCAGCTTGAAAATGGATCAATTAATTTAAATCTGGTTGGGACTTGATTGGTCCATTTTCAAGCTGCATATATTTGCATAAACATTTACATAATCCTGCATGCACTCAGAAATATTTGCATCTCATTGATCATCCCTATTCACAAGGGTAACACAAATAATAAAGCACACCCAGTGGGAGATACATAGCACAAATCACAAGCCATCCCAAATAGCATTAAAATGATACAGTAAGAGCCCAAGTGAGCATACAGACTGCTGCTCCCAGCTCCCGCATTCCACATGCAAAGCTAACACTTGGCCATCATGGTCATTTACAGAAAGAGCTGGGGCTGGAAGGGCAGCAACCAATCAGAAAGGGAGGCAGAAACAGAGGTGGACAGGGGCAGAGAGTGAGGAGACAACATGGAGGAAGATCTGACCCCGCATCTCTCTCTACTTCACCTTGACGTGGTGACAGAAGCAAAGCAAAAACACTAACCCATTAACCCATGCACATTAACGGGTTAAAATGTGCATCAGCTCGATAGGGCCCGATCCAATTCCCTTTTTCTCCTAAGTTTTCTCCTGGGTGATATTTCACAACTTATCAATAAAATATCTTTTAAGCCACCAGCAAGCAAGAAAATAATCTGATTAATTTTGGAAGGACTTTTCCCCTTAGATTAAACAGAAAATGAAAATTATCTCCTAGGAGATAACTTAAGAGAAAAAGGATCAGGCTCATAGGCCCATATGCAATTAACTATTTATCCTGAGTTTTCTCTTAAGTGATATTTTTTAAAAACTTGTCAATAAAATGCTTTTTAAATCACCAGGAAGAGAGAAAATACTTAAAGGGGCACTCTGGCGAAAATTATGCTGTTCCATTATCCCCACAGTTATTTTATATGGGCAAGATACATTTCACCATAGAGTTTGTGTTAAACAAAAAATGGCTCCTAACACATCTTTACTCCCCTACACAGTTGATCCTTGTGATAAGAAAGTGATGGACTGCTCTCTGCTAAACTGCTAGCAGTCACACTACACAGCTTATAACGCGGGTGGCTCACACACTGCAGAGCTACAGAGCCGCCTGTGCTGTTGCTATGTGTAACTAGCTAAGTAAATAAAAAGGCTACTAATTAGTTACTTACTTAGTAGCCTGTTTATTTATTTACTTAGCTAGTTACATATGAAAATCATATCATATTTCACCTTAGAGCCCCTTTAAAATAGTTTTGATAACACGTTTTCACTTAATTCATGGTACTTTTTCAATTGCAAAGAGCTAAAAAGCTATTCTAAATAGAAAATGATAAATTATCTTCTAGGAGAAAACTTAGGCGAAAAAGTGAATTGCATATTGGCCATAGTGTCTAAAAGGTATTAAAACTGGACTACTGCTCTAGCAGTTCAGTATTTTATGATCTCTTTACAATTTCATTTTAAATTAATTGGGTTTAAGCAGAAAATAATGATATTTTATTTTGAAGATGAACCTTCTGATTTGTGCTGCAAGTTTTGCATCTTCACTAGATTCTTGTTTACTACTTTGTAGAAGACACATTAAATCAGTAATAAGAAAATGAGCCTTAATTGTTAGTCAGCAAGTCAGGACAGGAGACCAAAGTTGGCAATGAGTTGATCGTAGCCTGATCCTGCAAATGATCAGTCGCTCATCAGTTGGAAACTGATTTAGCAGTAGTAACTGAATTGCTACCTTGCATCACTGAATTCCACAATGTAAGCAACAGAAACCAGGAGCAGCTTGCTTATATCATATAAAACTCCAAAACTTTAATTGAGAATCTTCTTAAAAAGTAGCAGCAGTAAAAATAACATAATACTTATCGTATCCACAAGGCACAATTGCAGCAAGGTGTAGAGGTCAGCAGGAGGTGTGGAGGAGTCACGGGCGACGATCGTTTCACCCCGCCATTGAGGCTTTATCAAGGGTCTTGATAAAGCCCCAAGGAAGAGCTTCACAATCTGGTCTGTAAACTAATGGCGTAAAGGTGAGATTACCCTCAGGGCTGGTACACCCCAGTATTATCCAAAATGTGAAGATAAAGGGTCCTCGCATTCAAAGTATAGTTATCCAATTTATTCCATAAGGCCGGGTTCACACTTATCAAAAATTGTGTGCAGACCCTACAGGCACCTGCGCTGTGTGGGCATTCTTGTACACAATAGAGTTGGGCCGAACGGTTCGCCGGCGAACGGGGTTCGCGCGAACTTAGGTGGTTCGCGTGCGGGTACCGCACGCGAACCTTTTGCGGAAGAAGTTCGGTTCGCCCCATAATGCACCTGAGGGTCAACTTTGACCCTCTACATCACAGTCAGCAGGCCCAGTGTAGCCAATTAGGCTACACTAGCCCCTGGAGCCCCACCCCCCCTTATATAAGGCAGGCAGCGGCGGCCATTACGGCCACTCGTGTGCCTGCATTAGTCAGAGTAGGGCGAGCTGCTGCAGACTGTCTCTCAGGGAAAGATTAGTTAGGCTTAACTTCTTCCTGGCTGCATACCTGTTCTGTTCAGTGAGCCCTCAGCCCACTGCATACCTGTACTGTGATCCTGCCACTGCATAGCTGTTCAGTGATCCTGCCACAGCATACCTGTTCTGTTCAGTGAGCCCTCAGCCCACTGCATACCTGTACTGTGATCCTGCCACTGCATAGCTGTTCAGTGATCCTGCCACAGCATACCTGTTCTGTTCAGTGAGCCCTCAGCCCACTGCATACCTGTACTGTGATCCTGCCACTGCATACCTGTTCAGTGATCCTGCCACAGCATACCTGTTCTGTTCAGTGAGCCCTCAGCCCACTGCATACCTGTACTGTGATCCTGCCACTGCATAGCTGTTCAGTGATCCTGCCACAGCATACCTGTTCTGTTCAGTGAGCCCCCAGCCCACTGCATACCTGTACTGTGATCCTGCCACTGCATACCTGTTCAGTGATCCTGCCACAGCATACCTGTTCTGTTCAGTGAGCCCTCAGCCCACTGCATACCTGTACTGTGATCCTGCCACTGCATACCTGTTCAGTGATCCTGCCACAGCATACCTGTTCTGTTCAGTGAGCCCTCAGCCCACTGCATACCTGTACTGTGATCCTGCCACTGCATAGCTGTTCAGTGATCCTGCCACAGCATACCTGTTCTGTTCAGTGAGCCCTCAGCCCACTGCATACCTGTACTGTGATCCTGCCACTGCATAGCTGTTCAGTGATCCTGCCACAGCATACCTGTTCTGTTCAGTGAGCCCTCAGCCCACTGCATACCTGTACTGTGATCCTGCCACTGCATACCTGTTCAGTGATCCTGCCACAGCATACCTGTTCTGTTCAGTGAGCCCTCAGCCCACTGCATACCTGTACTGTGATCCTGCCACTGCATAGCTGTTCAGTGATCCTGCCACAGCATACCTGTTCTGTTCAGTGAGCCCCCAGCCCACTGCATACCTGTACTGTGATCCTGCCACTGCATACCTGTTCAGTGATCCTGCCACAGCATACCTGTTCTGTTCAGTGAGCCCTCAGCCCACTGCATACCTGTACTGTGATCCTGCCACTGCATACCTGTTCAGTGATCCTGCCACAGCATACCTGTTCTGTTCAGTGAGCCCTCAGCCCACTGCATACCTGTACTGTGATCCTGCCACTGCATAGCTGTTCAGTGATCCTGCCACAGCATACCTGTTCTGTTCAGTGAGCCCTCAGCCCACTGCATACCTGTACTGTGATCCTGCCACTGCATACCTGTTCAGTGATCCTGCCACAGCATACCTGTTCTGTTCAGTGAGCCCTCAGCCCACTGCATACCTGTACTGTGATACTGCCACTGCATACCTGTTCAGTGATCCTGCCACAGCATACCTGTTCTGTTCAGTGAGCCCTCAGCCCACTGCATACCTGTACTGTGATCCTGCCACTGCATAGCTGTTCAGTGATCCTGCCACAGCATACCTGTTCTGTTCAGTGAGCCCTCAGCCCACTGCATACCTGTACTGTGATCCTGCCACTGCATACCTGTTCAGTGATCCTGCCACAGCATACCTGTTCTGTTCAGTGAGCCCCCAGCCCACTGCATACCTGTACTGTGATCCTGCCACTGCATACCTGTTCAGTGATCCTGCCACAGCATACCTGTTCTGTTCAGTGAGCCCTCAGCCCACTGCATACCTGTACTGTGATCCTGCCACTGCATACCTGTTCAGTGATCCTGCCACAGCATACCTGTTCTGTTCAGTGAGCCCTCAGCCCACTGCATACCTGTACTGTGATCCTGCCACTGCATAGCTGTTCAGTGATCCTGCCACAGCATACCTGTTCTGTTCAGTGAGCCCTCAGCCCACTGCATACCTGTACTGTGATCCTGCCACTGCATACCTGTTCAGTGATCCTGCCACAGCATACCTGTTCTGTTCAGTGAGCCCTCAGCCCACTGCATACCTGTACTGTGATACTGCCACTGCATACCTGTTCAGTGATCCTGCCACAGCATACCTGTTCTGTTCAGTGAGCCCTCAGCCCACTGCATACCTGTACTGTGATCCTGCCACTGCATAGCTGTTCAGTGATCCTGCCACAGCATACCTGTTCTGTTCAGTGAGCCCTCAGCCCACTGCATACCTGTACTGTGATCCTGCCACTGCATAGCTGTTCAGTGATCCTGCCACAGCATACCTGTTCTGTTCAGTGAGCCCTCAGCCCACTGCATACCTGTACTGTGATCCTGCCACTGCATAGCTGTTCAGTGATCCTGCCACAGCATACCTGTTCTGTTCAGTGAGCCCTCAGCCCACTGCATACCTGTACTGTGATCCTGCCACTGCATACCTGTTCAGTGATCCTGCCACTGTATACCTGTTCTGTGAACCCGCCACTGTATACCTGTTCTGTTCAGTGGACCCGCCACTGTATACCTGTTCTGTGAACCCGCCACTGTATACCTGTTCTGTTCAGTGGACCCGCCACTGTATACCTGTTCTGTGAACCCGCCACTGTATACCTGTTCTGTTCAGTGGACCCGCCACTGTATACCTGTTCTGTGAACCCGCCACTGTATACCTGTTCTGTTCAGTGGACCTGCCACTGTATACCTGTTTAGTGAACACGCCACTGCATACCTGTTATGTTCAGTGAACCTGCCACTGCATACCTGTTCTGTGAACCCGCCACTGTATACCTGTTCTGTTCAGTGGACCCGCCACTGTATACCTGTTCTGTTCAGTGGACCTGCCACTGTATACCTGTTCTGTTCAGTGGACCTGCCACTGTATACCTGTTTAGTGAACACGCCACTGCATACCTGTTGTGTTCAGTGAACCCGCCACTGTATACCTGTACTGTTCAGTGAACCCACCGCATCAGTGCGCATACCTGTGCAGTTAAGTGAACCCACCTACCTACGTGAGTGCACGCAGTGTGATATACCACTCCGTGCATACCCGATATGGACAAAACAGGTAGAGGAAGAGGAAGAGGTAGTGGCAGAGGCAGAGGAAGGCCACCCGGCAGGTCTGCGCGAGGTCGTGTAAATGTAATTTCGTGTGGACCTGGCCCACAGTACAGTGCTCGGAAGAAGGCACGTCCCATCACCTCCCAAGATTGTCAGGACGTGGTTGAGTATTTAGCGACACAGAACACCTCATCTTGCTCAGCCACCAGCGCTACTACTAGCACCACTTCCGCTGCATTTGACACTTCGCAAGAATTATTTAGTGGTGGTGAAATCACTGATGCACAGCCATTGTTACAGCCAGATGAATTTTCACCAGCTCATATGTCTGCGTTACGCGACAACACTATGGATGTAACGTGTAAGGAGGATGAAGGACCTACACATTTGGATTTTTCTGAGGCAAGCGAAGCTGGGCAGGATGATTACGATGATGACGATGATAGGGATCCTCTGTATGTTCCCAATAGAGGAGATGAAGAGGGGGACAGTTCAGAGGGGGAGTCAGAGAGTAGTAGGAGGATAGAAGTTGCTGAAAGAAGCTGGGGCAGCTCTTCGTCAGAAACAGCTGGTGGCAGAGTCCGGCACCATGTATCGCCAGATTCGCCACCTATGTACAGCCAGCCAACTTGCCCTTCAGCATCAGCTGCTGAGGTGCCCACATCCCAGGGTGGCTCAGCGGTGTGGAAATTTTTTAATGTGTGTGCCTCAGATCGGACCAAAGCCATCTGTTCGCTCTGCCAACAAAAATTGAGCCGTGGAAAGGCCAACACTCACGTAGGGACAAGTGCCTTACGAAGGCACCTGCAGAAAAGGCACAAACAGCAATGGGATGGCCACCTGAGCAAAAGCAGCAGCAGCACACAAAAGCAAAGTCACCCTCCTTCTCCTCTTACTCCTTCAGGTGCATCATCTGCTTATGCCGCTCTCTCCCTTGCACCTTCACAGGCACCCTCCTCCACTCCGCCTCTGCCCTTGAGCGGTTCCTGCTCCTCTGCCCACAGCAGCAGTCAGGTGTCCGTGAAGGAAATGTTTGAGCGGAAGAAGCCACTTTTGGCCAGTCACCCCCTTGCCCGGCGTCTGACAGCTGGCGTGGCGGAACTGTTAGCTCGCCAGCTGTTACCATACCGGCTGGTGGACTCTGAGGCCTTCCGTAAATTTGTGGCCATCGGAACACCGCAGTGGAAGATGCCAGGCCGCACTTATTTTTCCAGAAAGGCCATACCCCAACTGCACCGTGAAGTTGAGAGGCAAGTGGTGTCATCTCTTGCGAAGAGCGTTGGGTCAAGGGTACACCTGACCACGGATGCCTGGTCTGCCAAGCACGGGCAGGGCCGCTACATTACCTACACAGCCCATTGGGTGAACCTGGTGGTGAACGATGGCAAGCAGAAAGCGGCGGACCAAATTGTGACACCTCCACGGCTTGCAGGCAGGCCTCCTGCCACCTCCTCTCCTCCTGCTACATGCTCTTCGCTGTCCTCCTCCTCCTCCTTGGCTGAGTGGCAGTTCTCCTCTCCAGCTACACAGCCCCAGCTCCGCAGGGCCTATGCTGCATGCCAGGTACGACGGTGTCACGCCATCTTAGACATGGCTTGTCTCAAAGCGGAGAGTCACACTGGAGCAGCTCTCCTGGCTGCTCTTAAGAAACAGGTGGATGAGTGGCTGACCCCGCACCACCTGGAGATAGGCAACGTGGTGTGCGACAACGGCAGCAATCTGCTTGCCGCTTTGCATATGGGGAAGCTGACACACATACCCTGCATGGCACATGTCATGAATCTGGTGGTTCAAAGATTTGTGGCAAAGTACCCTGGCTTAGCGGATGTCCTGAAGCAGGCCAGGAAGTTCTGTGGGCATTTGAGGCGCTCTTACACAGCCATGGCACGATTTGCAGAAATTCAGCGTAAAAACAACATGCCGGTGAGACGCCTCATTTGCGATAGCCCCACTCGCTGGAACTCGACCCTCCTCATGTTCTCCCGCCTGCTAGAACAGAAGAAAGCCGTCACCCAGTACCTCTACAACTGGAGTAGAACGAAACAGTCTGGGAAGATGGGGATGTTCTGGCCCGACAACTGGACAATGATGAAAAATGCATGCAGGCTCATGCGGCCGTTTGAGGAGGTGACCAACCTGGTGAGCCGCAGTGAGGGCACCATCAGCGACTTAATTCCCTACGCGTACTTCTTGGAGCGTGCTGTGCGTAGAGTGGCGGATGAAGCTGCGAATGAGCGTGACCAGGAACCGTTACGGCAGGAACAGGCATGGGACCAATTTTCATCAGACCCAGCTGTTTCCTCAACACCTGCGGCAGCACAGAGGGGGGAGGAGGAGGAAGAAGAGAGGTCATGTGCAGAAGATGAGTCAGACTCAGAGGATGATGAGCAAGGTGTTTCTTTGGGGGAGGAGGAGGAGGAGGAGGGGACAGCGGCAGGAGAACAACCGCAGCAGGCGTCGCAGGGGGCTTGTGCTGCGCAACCTTCCCGTGGTATTGTTCGCGGCTGGGGGGAGGAGGTTGACTTACCTGACGTCACTGAGGAAGAGCAAGAGGAGATGGAGGGTACTGGATTCGACTTTGTGCAGATGTCGTCTTTTATGCTGTCCTGCCTGTTGAGGGACCCCCGTATAAAAAACCTCAAGGGGAATGAGCTGTACTGGGTGGCCACACTACTAGACCCTCGGTACAGGCACAAAGTGGCGGACCTGTTACCAACTCACCGGAAGGTGGAAAGGATGCAGCACATGCAGAACCAGCTGTCAACTATGCTTTACAATGCCTTTAAGGGTGATGTGACGGCACAACGCCAGCAAGGTACCACTGCCACTAATCCTCCTCCCGTGTCCACGCAGTCAAAGACAGGACGCTCCAGCGATCTCATGGTGATGTCGGACATGCGGACGTTCTTTAGTCCAACGCCTCGCCGTAGCCCTTCCGGATCCACCCTCCACCAACGCCTGGAACGGCAGGTAGCCGACTACCTGGCCTTAAGTGTGGATGTAGACACTGCTGTGAACAGCGATGAGGAACCCTTGAACTACTGGGTGCGCAGGCTTGACCTGTGGCCAGAGCTGTCCCAATTTGCCATCCAACTTCTCTCCTGCCCTGCCGCAAGCGTCCTCTCAGAAAGGACCTTCAGCGCAGCTGGAGGCATTGTCACAGAGAAGAGAAGTCGCCTAAGTCACAAAAGTGTTAAGTACCTCACCTTTATAAAAATGAATGAGGCATGGATCCCGGAGGGCTGCTGCCCGCCCCAAGACTAAGTCAGTCCCCGCACATACAGCATCTCTGCCTGCACGCCGTGTGACTGGCTGCCTGGCCTGCCCCAAGAAGACTAAGTCGCTCCCAGTCCCTCCACACAGCATGTCTGCCTGCAGGCCGCTTCACTACCTTCTCCGCCACCACCAACAGGGTCCGGGACTCCAGGCGGATTGCTGAATTTTTTAGGCCGCTGCTAGCAGCGGCCGCTGTAATAATTTTTCGGGTGCGTGTACATGACTGCCTAATTTTTCTGGCTGCACTGCGGGCAGCTGCAACAACAAAAGAAAAGGCATGAACATGCGCCCATTCCCCTTCGTGATCATTACCTTGCCGTGGTGAAGGGGCTTGCGTATCACAATGGAGCAATGACCGGCGCCTAGATGAGTGTCTCGGGGGGCACACCCACGATAATAAGGTCGTTGCCTCATTGTGGTCAGACCAAATTTGATCAGCTGGACAGTCACTGTTCTGTCATTCAGCTACATCAGCCAGGTGACTGACCATATGGGCTGTAAAGCCACCAAAACCTGCACTCTCGCCATGGTGCGCACCAGTCCAGCACGGCCGTCACTACACAAACAGCTGTTTGCGGTGCGTTACACGATGAGTTTGGTGCGTCAGTGTGAAGCAGTACCTTAATTACACTACCTGATTGATGTATACACATGCAAGATGTTTGAAAGCACTTTAGGCCTGTCATTTAACATTCAATGTGATTTCTGCCCTTAAAACGCTGCTTTGCGTCAAATCCAGATTTTTCCCGGGGACTTTTGGCATGTATCCCACTCCGCCATCCCCCCTCCAGGTGTTAGACCCCTTGAAACATCTTTTCCATCACTTTTGTGGCCAGCATAATTAATTTTTTTTTTCAAAGTTCGCATCCCCATTGAAGTCTATTGCGGTTCGCGAACTTTAACGTGAACCGAACCTTTCGCGAAAGTTCGCGAACCCGGTTCGCGAACCGAAAATCGGAGGTTCGGCCCAACTCTAGTACACAAGTGGAGTGGAGCCAAGAAGAAGAAGAGGGTCACAGCGAACAGTGGAGTGGTTGATGATTATCAGGGAAGCCACTGGAAAATCCAGTGCTACTTCCCCACAGGAGAGTTAAGCTTACCACACCTGTTCTTTTTATATTGTTTTATTTGTTTTATACCTTTTGGGATTCTCCACTGCTTTAGGCCCACACTGTATCTGATCATAGTTGTGCTTAATTGTTCAAAATCTATCAAGGTTTATAAATCAGCTTGAGGGAGCCAATAGATACATGACAGATTGGATGACAATGAATACATCTCCCAGAAATATCTACTATAGTAATAATTGAGCTGTGGGCGCTTACCTTTAGTTTCCATATTGTGAAAGATTTGCCTAATACAGGAGTAAACCAAGACACTTTTGATATCAAAACTTATATGGCCCAAAAACTTCTGACAAACTTCTACTCCGCTACAATCAAATCTGTCCTATGCTCTTCCATCCTGGTTTGGTACGCCAGCTCCTCCGCCAGCGACAGGCTCAAACTGCAGAGGGTCATTAGATCAGCGGAGAGGCTCATCGGGAGATCCCTTCCCTCTCTTGACCTCCTCTATCACTCCAGGCTGAACTCCAGAGCATTAAAGATCACCAACGACCCCTCACACCCAGGCCACCGCTTCTTTAGTCAGCTCCCCTCGAGCCGGAGGATTCACCAAGACCTCAAGACATAAGAACAGTTTCTTTCCCTCGGCTGTCAACCTTCTGAACTCTCTCCACGAAATTGCCCATCCCCACCCCACAATATCATGCCTGCACTGAGGCACTCTGCACATAGATGGCGCTCTAGCTCAAGCTGACTTTTTAGTTGTGTTTTTGTGTTGTAACTTATGCCACATTGTCTCTCTCTGCATCTGGAATAATTTTCTGTTCCTTCTGACTGCATGACCTGTTCTGTATCTGTATCTATATCCATATCAGTACCCTGTACATGCCAAGCCCAATTCCGGGCACGACCCAGTCGTGCTTGGCGAAAATAAAGATTCTGATTCTGATTCTGAACTTGCTAGATCAACCAGTGAATGATGCTCTGATGAAGTATGCATCTGTAATCATACATAACATCAATATATGCATAGTAAAATATACATCCCTTTAAACTAAAAATGATGTATTTGTATTATACCAAGAGAGCTATTTAAATTATGTATTGTGCCCTTAAAAACAGTTTTGATCTTCCATAAAACAGTCTCACAGAAAACAACGTAAACTGATTTCATCATGAAGTCCATCAGGTTTCAGCATCCACAGTACACCAATCCACCATGGTGCCATTATATTTAGCAAGCCCCCTGCTAGCTCTCTCTGTATAATACATATTAATGTATAACTCCTTTAGTACCTGCAACTTGTTTAACCCACTTTCAAATTACGTTTTATTTCCTTTAGCCTGTAAATCTGAATTGGCATGTTTATTGATCTTTAGGCTGTGACCCGCAGAGTACTCACAGGAAAACTATCTTCAAAGTATCGTCATTTGTGTTTTATGCCAACCCTTATATCTATGTAATTTGTAACATAGCATTTTATCTCTGCATGGTTTCCCCAATCCATTATTTCTGCTTTTTCTAATGGTTCTGCTTTGGATTTAGTTTGAAACTATGTTTCAAAATGCTTCAAAGGAATTCTAGTTATATTTATAATATACTGTAAGCAGTAGTATGCTTATCCATTAAGCAGTGTGCTTTTCTTGCATGTGATAATAACAACATATTTTTTGAACTGATCTCTATAACATAGGAAGTAAAAAATAACCAACAGGATGAAATATTAAACACTGAAGTTGAAAAAGCATTTTCTCTTGAAACAACATGATTTGTACATTTTATTGAAAACAGGATGTTTGGGAGCCCACGGCTAATGAACGATTTGGGAGCCGCCATAGGCACTTATGCAAATATCGGCTATTGGGTACCAAAAGCAGAAATTTGGGTAAATATAATGTTCGAAGTAGAAAGACAGCCGGCACCATCCAGTTCAATAATGCTCTTTTATTGAGATAAAACCATCTCAGCAGGTCACAGCGACGTTTCGAGGAAATCACCTCTTTATCAAGCTCATGCTGAATACATGTCACATATACACAGTACAAGCTAACATTTATATACCAAGCATGGTACTGCAGCAGCCAATCACACACACTTAACACAATGCCCAATCATAATAGTCCGTAAGTTGCCGGACCTGATGGGGAACTTAGAGGCTGCTGCCTCATAGGTAAATTCAAATGGGGTCCCTCCCATCCCCGACACCCACCTTGGTAAACCGCTGCGGCCCCTTCCGCCCGTCAATCATCACCATCTCCTCCCATCCATCCACCCATGGCGGACCTGACAGGGGACTAGGTGGGATAGACGCCTGTGCGTCCGCGCTCATGCGCGGACACTCTGCATCCAGACGGGCGGATGGTGACGTAGGCCTTTCGGTCCATAGGAACATTACAAAGGAACAGCAACTGGCACTTACAGAATTGTCTGAGGATTCTGCCATAACAATCAAGCCGGCAGACAAGGGTGGAGCAGTGGTTGTAATGGATACGTCGATATATCGTGAAGAGGCCTTGCGGCAGCTTTCTGATGTGTCGACGTATCGTAAGTTGGAAACAGATCCATTACCTAATATACAAGGTCTGATCTCAGAGGTGGTTTTGGGAGCGGTTAGAACTAATGTTATTGATGAGAAGTTGTCTAACTTTCTTTTGTAGGAATATCCCATTACCCCTGTATTGTATCTTTGCCCTAAAATTCATAAAGGTTTGGACAATCCCCCTGATCGCCCGATCGTGGCCGGGGTAGATTCTGTATTTGCTCCAGTAGCAAAATATCTTGATCAACTGTTGAGACCGTTTGTGATAGCACTTAAGTCCTATATGCGTGATACGCAGATGTTTCTCAATATTCTTCGATCTATGGATCCATTGCAGGGACCCTGCCTCTTGGTTACGTTGGATGTGGAGAGCCTCTACACCTCCATCCCACATGATGGGGGTGTGTAGGTGGTCCGCTATCTATTAGAGACCGCATCAGATTATACGCTGGTGCAGATTGGGTTCATTTGTGAACTCTTGAATATCGTGTTGCGGTATAATTATTTCCGGTTTGATGATACCTTTTACATGCAGGTGAGGGGTACTGCCATGGGGTCGAATGTGGCTCCGTCCTACGCAAACATCTTCATGGGTGTGTACGAAGACATGTTTGTCTACACGAACCAATTATTTCAAAAGTATGCCATTCATTGGTACAGATATATTGATGATGTTTTTTGCGTGTGGGCGGGGCCGCATTCGACCCTGCAACAGTTTGTGGAGGAACTTATGAATAGATGTGGAGACATCAAACTTACCATACACAGCTCACCAGATCAGGTCAGTTTTTTGGACACACTGGTTATTAGACAGGGCGATAGATTGGTGACCGACCTCTATGTTAAGCCCACGGATGTGAACTCCCTTCTCCATTATGGGAGTTTCCATCCGGGGGCTACTAGGAGGTCGGTCCCCATTAGCCAATTCCAGAGGATATGCCATATAGTTGAGGATGAGGGGTTGCGGGGGAGGAGGATGGAGGAGAGGCAACAAAAATTTCTTTTGAGGGGTTATCCCACAGACACTTTAGAGAGGGCCAGGACAAGGGTGGGTGGACATGGTAGGAATCGGAGATCCAGACAATTTATGCAGAATCGTATCCCCTTTGTCACAAGATACAACACACAGAGTGACAATATAGCCAGGATAATTAGATGCCATTGGCATCTATTGTCCGAGAGTTTTCCCGGGGAGGAGCACTATAGAAATCCCCCCCTGATCTCATACAGGAGACCACCCACTTTACAAGACCGTTTGGTACATGCGGATACTAGGCAAGACAATGTTGCATCACAGTTAACAAAGAGGCAGGGGACATACCCATGTCTCAACTGTGTGCACTGCAGCTCAGTTATTAAGGGAGCCGAATTGATGCATCCACATCGTGGCACCAAATTCAAGGTCAGAGGATGGCATACATGTGATTCGGATTATGTGGTGTATGCCTTGAAGTGCCCTTGTGGCCTATTGTATGTTGGGCAGACCACACAGAAACTTAAAGAGACTCTGTAACATGAAAAAGATCCCCTGGGGGGTACTCACCTCGGATGGGGGAAGCCTCCGGATCCTAATGAGGCTTCCCACACCGTCCTCTGTCCCAGGGGGGTCTCGCTGCAGCCCTCTGAACAGCCGGCGACAGGCCCGACTGTAATTTCAATGTTTACCTTTGCTGGCTCCAGCGGGGGCGCTGTGGCTGCTTTCATCTCCGAACTACACGGAAATACCCGATCTCAGTCGGGTCCGCTCTACTGCGCAGGCGCCGGAAACTTGCGCCTGCGCAGTAGAGCAGACCCGACGGCGATCGGGTATTTCCGTGTAGTTCGGAGCCGACAGCCGTCAGAGCGCCTGCGCAGGAGCCAGGAAGGTAAATATTACGTCACGGCTGCACGGAGGGCTGCAGCGAGACCCCCGTGGGACAGAGGACGGCGTGGGAAGCCTCATTAGGATCCGGAGGCTTCCCACACCCGAGGTGAGTACCCCCCAGGGGATTTTTTGAGGTTACAGATGCTCTTTAAGAAAAGGCTATCATCACATAAACACGCAATTAGAGAACGTTTGGTGGACCAGGCGGTCCCATATCACTTTGTGCAGGCTAAACATCATGTAAGCCAATTAAGATTTATGGTCCAATTAAGATGGGTGGCCCCTTTGAGGAGAGGGGGTGATCGAGTTAAAAGACTTCTTTGGAGGGAGGCATTTTGGATTAAAAAGCTGGATACAATGGAGCCTCGAGGACTTAATAGAGAACTTGATTTATTACCTTTTATTTAAGCTTTGTTCTCATGAGGCTCCATTGTGTCCTGCCTAATGTCAGCACTTTATTGTTTTTATAATTTAGTATTGTTGTGTTAAAATTATTTTCCCCCTTCCCCACCCCCCCCCTCTCCCCCTCCCTTGTACCCCTTTCCCTGTCCGTCCTTCCCCCATGTCCATTCCTACTTTCTTATTGGGCCCACATAACGTTACTGTAGTCTCTTCACCCTAGACATGTGTTTAGTAGGGAGATTATGTGATTCCATGGTAGTCCTTATATGTACATGGATCCTGGTTACAGTGTCCATGTATGTTCCTTTGCCATATATATATTATGCATCGTATCTTACAATGTGATTGTTTACATATGCTAATGCGTTGTGTACGCCATACACACGTATTTTACTACGCATTGAACTTTGAGCACTCCTATTGGTCGCCACCGCTGTCCCGCCTTTCAGCGTGTGACGCATGGTGGCTTCTTTAGCCGCCTACGTCACCATCCGCCCGTCTGGATGCAGAGTGTCCGCGCATGAGCACGGACGCACAGGCGTCTATCCCACCTAGTCCCCTGTCAGGTCCGCCATGGGCGGATGGATGGGAGGAGATGGTGGTGATTGACGGGCGGAAGGGGCCGCGGCGGTTTACCAAGGTGGGTGTCGGGGGATGGGAGCGACCCCATTTGAATGTACCTATGAGGCAGCAGCCTCTAAGTTCCCCATCAGGTCTGACAACTTACGGACTATTATGATTGGGCATTGTGTTAAGTGTGTGTGATTGGCTGCTGCAGTACCATGCTTGGTATATAAATGTTAGCTTGTACTGTGTATATGTGACATGTATTCAGCATGAGCTTGATAAAGAGGTGATTTCCTCGAAACGTCGCTGTGACCTGCTTAGATGGTTTTATCTCAATAAAAGAGCATTATTGAACTGGATGGTGCCGGCTGTCTTTCTACTTCATGCAGTGTGATCCGGAGTGCTGCTGGATCTTGGCCTGGCATGTCAAACTATTTGAATATTAAGAGGAAGTGCTACACATTCTCTCCTATCAGGTAAATATAATGTTGAAAATTAGAATATTATAATTTTTTTAATTATTTACATTTTGAGAAAATTAAAACGTTATAGTTTTTAATCGTTTTGAAAAGTAGATAGTTATAGTTATTGAAATTTTTGGTCTTTTGTATTTAACGATTTTTATTGTTTGAAAATAAGGTTTTTGAAATTTAATTAGAAAGTTATAGATATTGAAAATGTTTGTTTTGTATTCAATTTCTTTTGTATTTAACCATTTTTTATGCACGCGGTTTTAGTTAGGCGTCAAAAAGGGATGTTTTAGGGTTAGGCATCAGGAAGAGGGGTTTTAGGGTTAGGCATCAAGATGGAGGGTTTTAGGGTTAGGTGTCAGAAAGAGGAGTTTTAGGCTTAGGCGTCAGGAAGAGGGGTTTTAGGCTTAGGCGTCAGGAAGAGGGGTTTTAGTGTTAGACGTCAAGAAGATGGGTTTTAAGGTTAGGCATCGGAGGGCTCTGTGTGAGAGTACGGTTAGGTTTAGTTGTAGTAAAATATCAGTAAAATGTACCAATGTTTTCTTAACCCCCGTGGCGGTATAAAAAATTCCACCAGGAGGCAGCGCAGCAGTTTTTTTTTGTTTTGTTTTTTCTTATATCATGTAGCGAGCCCAGGGCTCGCTACATGATAGCCGCTGCTCAGCGGCATCCCCCCGCCCACTTCGATCACCTTCGGCGATCTCCGATCAGGAAATCCCGTTCTTTGAATGACATCACTGACGTCGGGACGTCATTGGGCGTCCCGATCCACCCCTCAGCGCTGCCTGGCACTGATTGGCCAGGCAGCGCACGGGGTCTGGGGGGGGGGGCGCGGCGCGACGGATAGCGGCGATCGAGCGCGGGTCGGCGGCGATCGGTGTGCTGACGCAGCTAGCAAAGTGCTAGATGCGTGCAGCAAAAAAAAAATTAAACAAATCGGCCCAGTAGGGCCGGAGAAAACCTCCTGCGCGGCTTACCCCGAACTACATTCGGGGTTACCGCCAAGGAGGTTAAAATGTATAAATGTGCATGCAGAACTCAGCATATATTAAAGTATAGGAAAAAAATCTGTGCAGGCGCTCAACCTATACAGCAAAATGGTCCAGAATCTTAGAGTCTTTGGTTAAAAAAAGGCAACATGAAAGTCCACACAAAACAGTTCATCCAGGTACTCTCACCAGATCCGGTGGCTGACTGAGTAAATGATCAGCTAAAACAGCATGTACATAGCATCCAGAGATTCTCCACAGCCGATATCTGTAACTAAACAAAGTGTGCGGACATAGCGTAATACTGCTTCATATGCAAAAAGTGATAATAACACTGCATTCCAACTCCGTGCCAGGTGACCAACTCTGTGTTCCCTCCACCAAGAATAGTGGTAGCAATGTTAACCGCTCACCAGATGACAGCGCTGATCCCCTAACCCGACCAGCAATATACACTTTAGATTTGAATTTCCTTGTCCAGCTCCGGTGCAAGGTCCTTTTTGCCTCAGAATTTTTCTTTAGCAGGGCTACCTTCCCTGCAGCTCTGGTAAGTCCAGCCAGGAGCTTTGCACACAGCCAGAAACAGCTTGTCTCCCCAGCTCAGCAACACAGCTCAAAATGCAATTTTACCGAGTTTTAAGACCATGTTTTCTAGGAATTTTTTAGAATTTATTTTCTAAAAACTACAAGGTCTTTTTTTTTTTTGTTTCCACTATTCCCCCTAACATATCTAGCAAATTTGGTGATGATAACATACTGTATATGGGGCCTTTCCTATTAACCACTAAAGATGGCAGTATTGACTTTCGCATTTTCCACATTCCACATTGCAAATTCCAAACTCCAAATACCTCAGAAGCGCATACAGATAACGGCACAATGGAGTTTTCAATTTGAAAAGTTCAATTCTAAAGGTAATATTAATAATTTACCTTAGCCAACAGTATTGCTTTCAGAAATAGCCTCGTTCAGTTTTGGTATTAGTTGGGCTTTAATGTAAGTGAAACAGTATTTGATTTTAAGTCTAAATAGATTTGCTTTTTATTAAATCACAACAGTTTAATATTTTAAATCCAATGTGAGTTTTGTTAATGGTAGATATTTATATGCAGAGCACATCAGTCTTTGTTTGCATTACTAGTCCGCTCTTCAGTTTATTGCTTTTATATTTTTGTGCTTCTGTATCATTTCTTTTGAAACAGTCTGAAGCATGTAGCACTTCAATATGTAATCATAATTATTTATCTTCCATTTAGTTCAATTCTATTAACTTAAGTACTGAAAAGATCCCAAAATACTCATAAGTAGTTGGGTATAATGACTCTGCAGGCTACCACTGTGCTGAAAGCATTGTAAGAGCCATGATACAACCTTTCCACCAGCTTAATAAATAATGCATACATTTCAACAAAACTCAACAAACAAAGTGGAATTGTGCTAAAATGTTAGCGAGTTCATGGAATCACACAGGGTTCCAATGGTGAAAGTGGGCTTTATAATAGGCTTGTACCTTTTCTTTTAGAGTGTGACATTTTCCACTGGGTCTTCCAATAAATAATAAACACTCTATGTAATCATTAACATTTGGAGCCTTAACAGAAGAACGTGTTTACAGCAATGTGACTTTTACTACTGTTTTGAGGTTGCTAATTTCAGGAGATAATACAACTTACTAATTAATTTGTTCCATCCCAATCAGCTTTGCATGATTCTTGTCATAGTTTTACAGTGCTGCCCATAAGTATTCATACCCCTGGCAAATTCTGACTTAAAGTTACTTTTATTCAACCGGCAAGTCATTTTTTGATGGGAAATGACATAGGTGTCTCCCAAAAGATAATACGAAAGATAGTACTAAAAGAGAAATACTGTAATGTTTTAAAATAAGGAATACCAGAAATGAATATTGACTTTGTCAGACCTCTACCTGATCAGTTCTGCATCGCAGCTTTATATAAAACTTGTTCTTGACATAGCAAGCAAAACATGATAGTTTATTATGTTAACAATGGATATATTAATGTGTATCGATTGTAGCAGTGTTCGGCTGTAACTTGAGACGCCTAACTTGAGGACAGATTATAGTCAATATTAGTTAATAAATTAAGTAGAATATAGGTAAGTTACTAACACGTACCTTTCAAATTCAGGTATAGGATGCAAAATACTTGTACATACACAGTATGTAGCATTAGATCTGATGGCATGTGAAGCAGAAACTTTGTGTTACCCTAAAGGGCACCCACCCTTGGAAGTTCTCATTGACAGAACGCATATATATGTTTGTATTTGTTTACACTGTTAAGGAATTAAAGCCATAAAATTCTTGCCTGGCAGGTTTCAGTTCAGTATCAGATCTGATGAAGGCAGTGCTCCGCGAAACGCATAATGACGCAATTGGCACGCTAAACGTCCGGGTCATCCTATCTCCAGCAGGTAGTACCTGTGAGACATTTGAAAGCTACACTGCTGGCCGCCGTGGAGAGAAAGAGGAAACTGTTTGGATACAAATACCCTGAGGAGACCCTAATTCAGTACATTTATGTGTGATATGCTCGATGTTTGCAACTTTCTTGTAAGTGCAATTTTAATTACTACTTAGAATAAAAGGTTTAATGCACTAAAGAGCACTCCATTTCCACAATTTTTCCAGGGTTACGCTATAGTCCAACCAGGCATGTGAGGGGGGGGGGGGGGACTCTGGGTGCCCCCCAGTAAGATAGTGTCTCTCTGACAGCAGTGACCTCTCCCCCCTCCCCAGCATCCACCGTGACCTCTCCTTCAACCTTGCACCCTCTCCCTCCACCTAGGAACCATACTGACCTCTCTCTCCCCAGCATTAGCACTGCAGTTATCCTACCTCCCTCAGCACCCACACTGACCCCTCCCTTCCCCAGCTCCTACATTGACTTTTCCCTCCACCAGCAGCACCCTTCCTGTCCCCTACAGTCTTATATCAAGTAGGAGGCACCCGGGGTAGAAAATATGTCAAACTGTATAACTATATGAATAAAGTTCTATATGGTAAAATCCAACAATAATTGTAGCATTAAGTTGTCCTACCTTATAGATGTACCAATGGGGAAAGAGACAAGTGGAGGTTCGAGATAAAAAAGTCAATTTTATTGGTGCACCAGACAGCGCGTTTCATGGCCACAGCTGCTTCCTCAGGTCAATAACAGTGCCTTTGGGAACAATTGGAAGCTCTCAGGTACAGGTATAAATACAATAAAATACAGCACAATACACTAAAACAAAGAGACATTATGTGTCTCTCAAACATATATATGTACCAGAGATATTATAGTCCACAGTTTATAAGATAAAATAAGACCCTATATGTATCCCCAACAGTACCCGTCCTGTCCCCAGTAGCACCCATAGTGACCTCCTCCAGCGCCTAAACTGACCTCCCCCCCCCCCCCTCCCCCAGCACACCCAATGACTTCCCCTTCCTGCAGCATCCACACTGACCTCTACTTCTCTCAAACATCCACCCCTTCCCCCCATAGCTGGAACGCAGTACTCACGCTCACATGACCTCAAGTACCTGTACCCAGGCCTGACATTGCACCCAGTACACACACCTGCCCACAGCCTCCACATGGCCCCCGATATCTGCACCAAGCACCCACTTAACCAGTACACACACTAAAAGTATCTGCATTCAAAACCCATGTGACGCCCAAAGCCCCCCCCCCCCCCCCCCCAGCCAGCACCCAGTACAGGCATGGCGCCAAGTTTTCGCACCTATGTCACTCCCAGTACCTGCTGCACCCAGCACCCACATGACATCCAGTACATGCACCCAGATCTCACATGGCACTAAGTACTTGCAATCAACACCTGCATGACATTCGATACCCAACTATAGCCAGAAACTACATGACACTCTATACTCACACCCATAATCCACATGGCACCCAGCACCATTGCGAGGCCCCTTTTTTAAATTTGAGCACCCCCCACTTAAGGACCCTCTGCACATTACTGAGTCCAACTAGGTCTCAACTGCAGAGAAACTGTTACTTGCATACCTAAATGTTATCTTTCAGGCAGAAAAAGAAAAAAATGAACACACGCAATTCAGTTATTTGTGTTTTTGGCACATTACATACAATTGTCTCTCTCATCATTTACCCTCAGGTATATTTTAAGGAGACTGTCATCTATTTGTGGGATAAACCTAGAGTATTATACACACATTTAGGCCCATACATCACTAACTTTTTGCCTTATAAAATATTGTGATATATATGAGCTCCCAAACATATACAAAGAGTCCCAAAGTCTCTATATGCTCAATCAATCCTCTTTACACAGCCGGTATATGCTTGATCCCAACCAGTAAATTATATTCTGGTGAACAGGTTAATAAGAATGTGCATTTACTCCATAAGGAGGAGCAACTGAGTACTAATATACTGAAGCAACACACTAGAGAACCAGTTTCTCACAATGCATATCAACATTTATTAAATATCAAAATAGCACAATTACCCCAAGTAAACAACCCCCTCCCCCCTAAAAACAATTGCCAATGTGGGTTAGAGCGCTCCCCATACATACCACACACACAACCAATCTTATGGCCAGCAGATTGGTGAGTCTTTGCTAATCAGCAACTATCAATTTTATGACCTGTAATAGAAACAGACCTCCCTAAGTGAGTAGTGGTAGGAATACTTCCACATCAGAACTCCAAGAGAGCCTTAATTCTTCACATACAGTAAGCAAAGTTCCATAGACTGAAAAGCACTCTGCTCCTTTAAAACTTCGTTCACAGAACCTTCCAAGCTTGTAGTAGGAATCAGATATTAAACAGTCCACTTTAGTTTGTAAACACAGTTTGCACTGCAGCACTCGCCACCTCATCATACTTTGCCTTGTTATAGCAATCGTAGGCTTGTGCTCGCGGCGTCCCGCGATACACGCTGCCATTACTTGTTTACATTCAGTGCGCTTGTGGCAAGTCTTCCCTGGCCGGCCAGACTGTAGTCCAATGTGTGGATGGAGGGAAGCTTCGCATCACGCGCTCTCACTCCGGCGGCATAGCCACGCCTGCATACGCGTTACTCTTACTCAAGTCACGTGGGCTTCCTCAGTGCATCTGCTGGCCATGAGATTGTTTGTGTGTGTGGTATGTATGGGGAGCGCTCCAACCCACATTGGCAATTATTTGTAGGGGGGAGGGGGTTGTTTACTTGGGGTGATTGTGCTATTTTGATATTTAATAAATTTTGATATGCATTGTGAGAAACTGGTTCTCTAGTGTTTTGCTTCGGTATATGCTTGATCCACCACTATCGTGTGAAATAATCGCTCACCAGATCCTAGTGCTGACCGACAACAGACCAGCAGTTAGCATTTTATACATCCATGCAACCAATATCATGTGAAATAATCACTCACCAGATCTGGACGCTGACCGATGACAGATTAGCAATTAGCATTTTATGCATCATCAGACCAATTCCTTCATAATTCCAGCTTGATGTCCATGAATATCCTCGGGAAACCAAACAATCGTTATCACTTCTTCTTCAAAAACCACTGTGCAATGAACATTAACATTAAATATTGATTGCACAGTGGTTTTTGGAAAAATGTTCATTGCACTGGGGTTTTTGGAGAGAGAGTGATGAAAGTCAGTAATACTACATCATAAACGATTATTTGGTTTTCCGAGGATACAACTCAGCGCACAAGTGATTTCCACTCCCCCCCCTTTTCTGCCCACCAACAGAGAATTCTGTTGGTGGGCTCTGATCCCTGCCGGCATGTTTGTGTCATTTTATTTTTATTTAGTTGTGTTTTTGTTTTTGTAATAAATTTGACTGTCATAGGCATCAGCCTCCCCATGTGCTGAGTGACACGTCTGTCCCCAGTACAGCGCTGCCTTAGATCGCAGTGCTGTACTGTGTAAATAGACGGCGGTTTCACCGTCTAACAGTCTCCTAGCGGCGATCGCTGCTGGGAGACTGATGACTGGTGATGGAGCATCGGCGCGCGTGATCTCCTGCAAAACCCCGCCCCAGGACTTCACACCAATTGGCGTTGAGCGGCCCTGGGGCTGCGGTCGAATTCATGCCAATCAGCGTGGAGCGGTCGACAAGTAGTTAAGCTGTAAATGCAGTAAATTCATGTTTTTGTTGGGTTTTACCACCAACTTGGTTAAAGCACACTTGAACGCTTCTTACAGAGACATTGAAAGAAAAAAAGAGCCCCTGGAGAATACTTACCTTGGGAGGGGGAAGCCCCTGGATCCTAATGAGGCTTCTCCATCCCTCAATTCCATCGCTGTCAGCCATCGGTGGTGCTGGGCTTCAGGATCACAACAATCCTGTGTGAGCCTCGCACTGGCTCAGGTAGAAATAGCCAAGCCCAATCGGATCTGCTGTACTGCGCAAGTATGTGGTGTCTGCACCTGAGCAGTAGAGACGATCCAATCGGGCTCAGCTATTTCTGCTCAAGCCCGATGGAAAGTTGCTACTGTGACTGCATGAGGCTGTCACAGGATTGTTATGATCCTGGAGCCCAGCAGGATCTTCGGCAGCTGACAGCGCTGGAACAGAGGAATGGAGGAGGATGGGGGGGGGGAGCCTCATTAGAATCCAAAGGCCTCCCTCTCCTGAAGTAAGTACTCCCCAGGGGCTCTTTTTTTCTTACAGATCCTCTTCAAAACTGTAGACTTTTACTAAACTGTTACCTACCTGGGGCTTCCTGTAGTCTGTGAGATACCTCAGTGTCCTCTGAGTCCACTCCATTCCCCTGCTGGCAGTTCTGTAACAAGTGCGACACATATTTACAGTTTGTTCAAACAAATTACATTGCATGTCTTGCTCTATTTGGCATTACTCTCAAATGCCAATGATTAACTGTGGCAAATGCAGTGGTGGTGACTGCAGCACCAATTGTAGAGTTGGTCGCTTCGTGATTTTCAGAGACTCTCAGGACTATCTTGACACTAAAAAATAAGACAGAAGTTTCTCAGAAACTTCAGTGAGTCTGTTTAAAATGAAACAGTTCTTATGGGATATCCTCTTTGACGTTAAGCAACTCCTATTAGAGATGGCCCAAACCTCCGATTTTTGGTTCGCGAACTTGGTTCGCAAATTTCCGCAAAAGTTTGGTTCGCACGATCTTCTGCAAACCGCAATAGACTTCAATGGGGAGGCGAACTTTGAAAACTAGAAACACTTATGCTGGCCACAAAAGTTATGGAAAAGATGTTTCAAGGGGTCTAACACCTGGAGGGGGGCATGGCGGAGTGGGATAGACGCCAAAAGTCCCAGGGAAAAATCTGGATTGGACGCAAAGCAGCATTTTAAGGGCAGAAATCACATTGAATGCTAAATTTCAGGCCTAAAGTGCTTTGAAACATCCTGCATGTGTATACATCAATCAGGGAGTGTAATTAGAGTAATGCCTCACACTGGCACACCAAACTCACTGTGTAACGCACCGCAAACAGCTGTTTGTGTAGTGATGGTCGTGCTGGACTGGTGCGCACCATGGCGAGAGTGCCGGCCGTGGCGGTTTTCAAGCCCATATGGTCGCCGGGCTGTGGTAGCTCAATGGTAGAACAACAGTGACTGTCCAGCTGATCAAATTTGGTCTGTCCACATTGAAGCAATGACCTTATTATCTTGGGTGTGCCCCCCCCCCCCGAGACACTCATATAGCCGGCGGTCATTGCTTCATTGTGATACGCAAGCCCCTTCACCGTGGCAAGGTAATGATCATGAAGGGGAATTGGCACATGTACATGCCTTTTGTTTTGTTGTTACAGCTGCAGTGCTGCCAGAAAAATTAGGCAGGCATGTACATGCACCAGAAAAATTAGTATAGCAGCCGCTGCTAGCAACGGCCTTAAAAATTGGAGTCCTGGACCCTGTTGGTGGTGGCGGAGAAGGCAGTCAAGCGGCCTGCAGGCAGAAGTGCTGTGTGGGGAGCGACTTAGTCTTGGGGCAGACAGTCACACAGCATGCAGGCAGAGATGCTGTGTGTGGAAACTGACTTAGGGTCCTTTTACACTTAATCAGTTGCTCTCAGATGGCATTGCTCTCATCTGAAGCAGACACACACAAAAATTTCCACACCGCTGAGCCCTGGGCTGATGGCACTTTGGTGGTGGTGGCCGACTGAGTGTTAAGTGGGGTGCCAGAATCAGAGCAGGAGGAGGAAGATATGTCACGCTTCCGTGGGGAAGCTGAGGAAGATGAGGTGTTCTGTGTTAAATAGTCAACTATGTCCTGACAATATTGGGGGTTGATGGCACGTGCCTTCTTCTGAACACTGTACTTTGGACGAGGGCCGCACGAAATCACGACAGCGCAACCTCAAGCAGACCTGACAGGTGGCCTGCCTCTGCCTTTTGTTTTGTCCATATTGGGGATAAAGTGAAAGGTATGCACTGACTTGACTAATACAATGTGCAGTCACACAGGTGCAGTTAACAGGTATGCACGAAGTGGTATATCACACTGCGTGCACTCACATAGGTAGGTGGGTGCACTGAGCACAACAGGTAGGTAGGTAGGTATGTGCACCTGTCACACACAGACAGGTACCGGACAGGCACAGTGACACTGCGTGTGCTCACGTAGGTGGGTGGGTGCACAGTGAGCAACAGGTAGGTATATGCAGTGGGTATTACAATGTGCACCTGTCACACACAGACAGGTACCGGACAGGCACAGTGACACTGCGTGCGCTCACGTAGGTGGGTGGGTGCACAGTGAACAACAGGTAGGTATATGCGGTGGGCATTACAATGTGCACCTGTCACACACACAGGTAGTAGTCACTGAATGTGCTGGGCCTGGCAGTGGCACACACAGTAGGAATTACCAAGGCTGTCTATGCAACACAAGTGTCAGTGGGACACACAGAAAAAAAAATAGATCACAAGAACAAGATTAGCTCTCAAAAGAGCTGTTGTGGGGTGCTGTTTTAGCAATAAGAATCAGCAAGGAGCAAGCTAAGAAGCCTACAAGAGCCTAACTAAGCTTTCCCTATGAGAGTCTGCAGCAGCTATCCCTTCACTAATTACTGCAGGCACACGAGTGAGTAAAAAGCCTGACGCTGCCAGCCTTTTATAAGGGGTGGTGGGGCTCCAGGAGGGAGTGTAGCCTAATTGGCTACAATGTGCCTGCTGACTGTGATGTAGAGGGTCAAAGTTGACTCTCATGATGCACTATGTGGAGCGAACCGAACTTCCAGAAAAGTTTGCGGTTCTCCACGATCGCGAACCATGGAAGTTCACCGGGAACTGTTCGCCGGCGAACCGTTCGGGCCACCTCTATATGAGATATCTGTTTCTCCATGCAGCTTTCTTGCAAAGTTATTAAATATTTCTCTTTATAGTCTTCACACAATAAAACTCTGAAGAATCAATTTAAATGAATAACACTCCTGTGACTGGGCATTTTGCATGCACTACTTCACTAGATCTAATTATTATTTGCCAAAGGATAAAACTTTCAGAGTGAATGCTGTATCTTTTCTTACACAGCCATCAAGCTCCTTAGAGAAATCACTAACAGGATAATCTTCCTAAGCCACAAATCTATATAGCATGTTTAATACAGTACTTGATTAAAGGAAAATTCATCTTTACATGTGCTTCATCTCTTAATAATACACAGAAATGTAAATCATCATAATTATTGACATAAAACATTTTTCTCTAAACAGCTCCATAAAAAAAACAAGATTGCCTTTACATAATTAGCTGACTTTAGTGTTTCAACAAATTTAATTATTTAATCACATTTGAAATGGATTTGATGGTTGTTGAGCCTTTTACCTTTGTTACCATGGTTACGAGAGCCTAGTTCTGGTTCTGTGACAAAAAGTATTAAGAATATGTTTACTGCGCATTATGTAACATTAATGAACTTTATGGTTAATAGCACTTCCTCCTCATATTATTATTATTTCAGTGCCTAAGAGCAAAGCTTAAAAAGTAAATAAATAAATAAAGTGAAAATGTATCAGCCTGGTTAAAAAAGCAAGTTAGCTTAAAAGATTGATTAACATAAAATATGTGTTCAAGAGTTTAATTGATTATTAATCATTATGTGGGCCCAGTAGGGACATCCATCATGCACAAATTAACAAGAAGAGATACAGCCACATAATGCTTTCTCATGTCACTAATATGTGTTAGGTTTGATGTTTTAATTTCTTCAAATATTTGAAAATAAAGCAAAATTCTCCCCCCTGATTTTTTAGAGCTAAGTAGGATGGAGGGGGTCACGTGAGATGATTCAATCACAGGGAATGACAGAGACATGGGGGATTGTCCCACTGAGTAGCATGGAGCAAATGACACTGGGGGAGGGGTAACAGTGATGCTGTTGGGAATGATGGATGCCATCTGTTCTGTGTGTGTGTGTGTGTACAGACCTGCATCACCACCATCCTTAAAAAAATAGAAAATAAACACTCAGTAGTTCTGAGCCTGCGCAGTACAGCCCGGAGGACGTCCGATGACGTCAGCGCGCACCAGTGAGATGCAGATTGGAGCGCAGAAGAAGCCCGACCTGGCCGCCGGCCTGGCCAGGTCGGGCGCGGGCCTGGCCAGGTAGGGCGCGCCACCGGAGACCACCGGGAGCCTGCGGAGCAGTGCCGAGGGCACCTCCTGCCTGCCATGGGCTGGAGGAAGCCCCAGGTAAGTGGATTTGGATTTATTTTTAGTCCCTGAACCTTCCCTTTAAAGGAAACCTTAACTCAACTAAGTCCCCCGCCCTGGCTTAGTTTCATTTTTGGCGACTGGCCAGTCGCCAAGCTACTGTGCCTGTGCAGCCCTGGCCTTGCGCACCCTTGCTCTCGCATACGTCACCAGCATCATCCTGCGCATGTGCAGGAAGAGAAATTTTGTACTGTGCATGAGTACAACGGCGAAGTGAGCTAGAGCCAGGATGTGCGCAGCCAGGGCTGCGCAGACGCAGTGGCTCGTTGACTGGTCAGTCGCCGAAAACAAATCTTAGCCATGGCGGTGGACCGGAGCATTGTTCCAGGATGTCAGGGGCACAGTGCGGCTGCATGGGGCTGGTAGAAGCCCCAGGTAAGGGAAACTCTTTTTATTTAGTTGAGTTAAGGTTCCCTTTAAATATGTTATATGGGAACATGGCTGCCTAGTTCTTATTTGGGGATCACCCTGCCTAATTATGTTATTTGGGGGTAAGCCTGCCTAATTATATTATTTAGGAACAAGGCTGCCTTATTGTTCTTTCAGACCATACTACCATATTTTGATGTTTGGGCCACATGCTACATAATTGTTATTTTCTGAACATGGCTGTCTAAATATTTTTTTCTGAGGGACATGCTGCCTAATAATGTCATTTAAGGAGCACAATGCCTAATTGTTTCATTTGAGGGGCATCGCTACTTACTTGTTACTTGGGGGGCATGTGTAACGATCTTAACTGTCAGTGGCTCCAATGAGGTCGCAGCTAGCTCTGGAAACGGAGTTTTGCAGTCTTCTTCCTGCAGCGGCATCCCTGGCTCCCCCACGTTCGTGGCTGAGCACTCCTCCAGTTCCCCCAGGCGAATGCGCGCATCTCTGAGAGGCTCTTATACTCTCAGACGTGCCCTGTGTAATTAGAGTCAGCTGACATGCTTGTCAGTGTAACGGTTGGTGTCAGCACACAGAGAGTATCTGATTATTGATGATCTGCAGTATCACCAACAATACAGATGTATACCTGATTATTAGTGATCTGCAGAATCACCAATAATACAAGTATGGCTAACCTCTGGAACCTAATAAAGTGTAAGTGTTTGGGTGCAACCGTAACTTTAATGGTTAATGAGACCTCACCAGAGGGGCTGGTGAGGTGTAACCAGTACACTAAGCATGCACCAACGTACCACCTCCAGCAAGCTGGAGGAACAATACTAATGAGGCTGAATCTCCCGAGGAGCGAGTGCGAGTGATTCAGAATATACTGCAGACAAATGAACACCCGAGGGGCGGGTGAGTCAGACTGAACTGCAGCCTGCGAGACACAGTAATACTACAATGACAGGTTACCTAACGAGCAGGTAATGAAGGCTGAACTATAGCCTAGCAGAACTGCTTTCACCAGCGAAGCTGGCGTAGTAACACCTCACCAGTGGCGAGGGCCCACTGGTGAGTAGAATGGTCAGGCAGGCAAGGTTCGGCAATGTGAGACAAGAGAGTAATCGGTAATCAGGCAGAGGTTCAGCAATAGGAAGGTATGTATCGGTACAGAATCGTGAGACAAGAGAGTAATCGGTAATCAGGCAGAGGTTCAGCAACAGGTAGGCAGATAGGCGAAAGTACAGAATCAGAAAGCAGGATTAGAGTCAGAGTAATCGCTAAGAGTCATACACAGGAAATCAATACAGTAAGCAATAACCTAGTCTGGGTGTGAAATCCTTAGCATCAACACCCGGGAACTAGTCTAAACAAATAACAATAACAAGATAGCAATATCCTAGTCTAGGTGTGAAATCCTTAGCATCAACACCAGGGAACTAGTCTAAGGTCTGAGCACTAACACGCAAGTATTCACGACAACAGACAATGTAACAATGAAGCCCGGAGGCTTATGAAGCAGAGGAGACCTCACTGGCACGCCCCCCTCTCATCAGCCAATCCTGGGCGCCGTGGGTTTCCTCTCACGTCAGCTGACCAGCAAGTCAGCTGATGGGCTTCCTCCCCGCATAAAGGTCCCGTCTGTGCGCGAGCCTGTGCGCTAAGGCGACCCCCGGCAAGTAAGACGGCTCCGTCCTCGGCGTCCTGGACGCTGGAGGAACAGATGGCCGCATGGAGGCAGCTGCGGCGGCGGTGCTGTTCACCGCAGCTGCCTCGTACATTACAGTCAGCTGACACCTTGCTTGGAGAATGCCTTTGGGTCAACTGGTTTCTGTTATGCTGCTCTCATTGGTTGTTTTCTCCTGGGTGTTGGTCTATGTTCCTTTCTGTCTGTACTTAAACTCCCTTGCTGCAGTCTCTCGTTGCCCGTGATAGCAATCAGTACGCTGGTTTTTCTGGACACTTTGTCACTCTGTGATAAACTTATTGTATTTGAATGCAACTGCCAGACTGACTTAGATACGACTTTAGCTTACTGACCATTCTCTCGCCTAGTCCTTTGTACCGCAGCCATCTGATCTAACGTGAATGACCTTAGCCTGTTACCGACTCCGATTCTGCCTAGTCTATTGTACCGCAGCCATCTGATTTAACGTGAATGACCCTAGCCTGTTACCGACTACGTCTGTCTCTTTCATTGTGTATTGTATCACATAGCATCTAGCGTGATAGCACGCTGGCTAACTACGGTATTTGGGGGATGTGCTACCTCATTTTGCTATTTGGTGGGCCTGCTGCTTATAAATGTATTTGGGGGACATGGTGCCCAATAATTTCTTCCCAGTAAAAATGTTATATGAATATCATCAAAACATATATACATGTTTCAATAAAAAATATGATTAAGGTACACTACATTAATCTTTCAGCAAAACATTGATTATAGCAATCCTAAAAGTTTGAGAACAGGTTTCTTTTATCCAGCCAGATTTATCTCTAATCTAGTAGTTGTAAAACCGAGTACTTCTTCTTTTTTGTTTAACTAAATGGATATGTTATTTAGGTTAAGGGAGACAACATACTATTATCCATATGAATACCTAAGAGAACTGAGAAAAGAGAAATTAATTTTTAAAAAAGGAATGAAGAGATAGAAGAAGTTTTTTTAAAAAAAAAGGAACTGAGGTGATCAAATTAATGGTTCAGACAAAAATAGAATGGTAAGATCATCTTTTCTCATCTACCCTCCAGTGCCAACGGGACACATTATATAGAAAATAGATGTTCAGTTTTAGCTTTGGCAAGATTAGCAGAAAATGGATAAGCTTCGTTGTACATAAAACTGGTTAAGGTTTTGTATCTTTGTGTATCTATAGAATCCAACCAAATGAGTCACATGTCCATGTTTTGAAGTTTGTCTTTAATGCTAGGTACAAACGGTGAGATTTTCTGACAGATTTATTGCCAGATCAATTATTTCCAACATGCCCGTTCTGATTTCCGATAAATTTTCCATAGAAGTGATCGGAAAATTGATTAGAAATCAGATTGAACATGTTGGAATTGAAAATAATCGATCTGGCAGTAAATCTTCCAGAACATCTCATTGTGTTTACCAGGCAAACCTTTGCTGAAAGATCTCCTAAAATACTTCTTTAGAGGTCTTGCAGTAAAATACGAAGTAAATCCTGATGAGGATTTATTTGACGAGGAAATAGATATGAATAAAGAAAACTTTACATATATAGATATTTTCACCATGTGTGATATCCTATTTACCTCCTTCACCGCCTCTCAGACCTCGCACATGCTCGCCTACACCGCTTCAATACAGTCCTCAGCAGCGAGATCTGAGAGGTGGTAACAGGATAGGGCGGGCCAGACGGGTGGAAGAGGTGTGTTTTATGGGCACAGCGTGATCTCTTTCTTCCATACCCTGGGTGTCCCACACCTTGCAGCGTGAGCGATGATGACCGCCGAATCTTCAGCACCTGGTAATTAATCATCAGGGTGTCCTGTATGCGCATCGCGTAAGAGCATTGTGTATCACCCAGCATCAATGACACCCGGCGTATAAGACGACCCCCGACTTTTCAGAAGATTTTCAAAGGTTAAAAAGTAGTCTTATACACCAGAATATACAGTATTTATTCACAACTAGATATAAATGTAAGCTTAAAAAATTCAGAAGCAGTTTCTGATAACTTTACAAAGACAAAAAGTAACCAGGTCACTCAAACCAGTATAACAAATCTGGAATTCAGATCACAAATTAGAACAGCTTGCATTGTACATGCAAAACATGCATTGTGTATAATGCGAAATATGAAACTTTCATAATGTCTGCACATGTAAATATGAACATTGTTTAGTAAATATTCCCCACTATATGTTTTTAGTCTGGCTAGGCAAGCAAATTTAATTTGGGTAGTAGAATTATCCCCCAAATAACTTTTATTTATTAAAGTTTGTGCTTTGCTGAGGAACGGAGTAGGGAGGTCAACTGGATGTATCAACATTAAATATAAAAATCTGAGAAATATGTATACCTTTATTAGGTCCTACCGCATCTATATATATCCTACCACCCACATGAACTATGTAAACCTGTGCCTTTTCCAATTTGTTATATTGTATTTGGTTTTTATTAATGAAGGTTCAAAGTTGTATCTGGGAAAAGCTCCAGGTATTTTTCTGCTAAAACCTAAATATTTTATATGTAAAATACTCAAAAAAAAAGTTGAATATTAGTAATCTCTGCTTTTAAAACATTTAAGCTTTCAGGCAGCTGTTCTGCCCATTACTTTTAAAATTAGGTAAGGTTTAAAATTCTGTCCAGTTCCTGTTGAAAGTTCAAGACAGAAATGAGAGAAGGCAATATGTAAAAACAGTATATCTTTTACCAAATTTAAACCTTTTGTCAGGGTTTATGTTGACCATTTTTATACAAGATTCCAATGAGAGTATGAAGATTACTAGGGATGGAGGACTACCTTGCCTCATGCCGTCTATAAAATATCAAAAGCTTTTCATGGCTCACCATTTATGTTGCCAAACTATTACTCTTGGCTCATTCTGTCTAAGTTCGATTCAGTTTGCCCAAATTCATCACAAAATTCAGGTTTCTGTGGGATCTAAATCTGAATTCCATTGGAGTTAATGGAAAAATTATGTTTTGTGTTAGACCTCTGGAGAGCTTGTACAGCAGACAAATACAAGAAAAAGGCATGGGA
The DNA here is from genome assembly GCF_040937935.1 of Hyperolius riggenbachi. NCBI lineage: Eukaryota > Metazoa > Chordata > Amphibia > Anura > Hyperoliidae > Hyperolius > Hyperolius riggenbachi. The sequence goes on from NC_090647.1 coordinate 183,348,541, forward strand.
AGCCCACCAGGGGCCATATGCAATTCACCTTTTCACCTGTGTTTTCTCCTAGGGGATAATATTTCATCTTTGATTTAAATTAACTTTCTTGCAATTTTTAACTAAAAAAGTACCAAAAAGTAAGTGAAAAAGTACTATCAAAATTATCGGGAGAAAAAATTAATTGCATATGGGCCCATATGTCTGAAGAACACAATGCTATTTCTTAAAAAAGGATAAACATTTACAGTGATGGGGGTCCCTTAATCTTGACCAAAGAGAAAGGAAGACTGAGTCGCTACCTGGATTTATGCAATCATAGCAGAAACTTTTATTGTATCATAGCAGCTGAAAACACAAGATTTCGGCACGATGCCTTTGTCAAGTGTGACTTGACAAAGGCCTTGTGCCGAAACGTTGTGTTTTCAGCTGCTATGATACATAAAAGTTTTTGCATAAAGTGCATAAATCCAGGTAGCGACCCAGTCTTCCTTTCTCTTTGGTCTGACTAATGTGCACCTTGCTGGATCGAGGTGCTGACTGGTTGACTCCCTGGTGCTGAAATATCACTGCACAGTTGAGCTCTGGGACTCCTTTTTCTACTGCGGGTCCCTTAATCTTGCTCACATTATTAAAAGCAAGAAGTTTTAAATCAGGATGATACCATCTATTGGCTAACTAAAAATGAATAAAAATAAGCAAGCTTTCGGCCTTTCAGCCTTCGTCGGGCTTATATCCTGTTAGTTTGCAGGCTGGTGGTACAGACAGCTTATATACATGCAACATCAAAAGGGAAAACAGATATTTTTTTCAAGCATAAATATATGTCATTAAGATGCCTTAATTCTTGCTTTTACTGACGGCTAACACGGTACAATACCCTACTGCTACTACTCACATTATTAAGCAATCAGTGTGGTGTAAATCTGGACTCCAAAGCATGATACCATTGAATGCCCTTGAGGGGTCCTCTTATTAAAAAATCAAGTAGGCCACAAAGCAGGGTAGTGAGACTTTTGAACTGGAATTTTAAAATGTATGCAAGCCACTGAGCAGAGTTAAGAGGTTTTTAAACGTGCTGCAATTCTATTTTAGTTCTGGTATCCCCAAACATTACTGTGATTGTACATAGGGCTGGTTCTAGTTGTAATGGGGCCCCTGAGAAAAATTACCCTGAGGGCCCCTCAAATCACCCATAAACGGCACTGGGGCCCTTTATTTCTGTCAAATATCACCCCCAGGGCTCCTGAGTCAGATGCAGCTCCCCAGGTCTCCCCAACATTATTTTGGACCGCGGCCCTTAAAGAGTTTTAGGCAGAGTAGCTACTCGCCTGTCCCTGTTGGCACACTCCTACGTTAGTCATTACTATTAGTGCGTACCCATCTTCATTCTCATAGGGGCATCTCTCCTCCATGACATGGCACAAGTTATTATGTAATAACATGCCACTGGGTCACTGAGAAGGTGCAGAACACGAGGATTAAAATGGGAATGAGCAGACTAAAGGAGCAATGTGTCAGTCTAGACAGGTGAAATGCTATCCTGCTGGTCCAAAAATAAGTTGTGATGGAGTCCTAGGAAGGTCCAGCAGCTATTGCCCAGCTTTCCCCATGGAAGCTTCAGACCCGCTTGCACACCAAAAACATACTAGTGAAATGTAATTTGATTCATTTCTATGGTTTCAAATGTTTGCAGTCTGCAGGTTTGCTAATAACTAGATTTACACAAAATTACTCATTAAGTAAATCACGCAATGCCTTGTAATTATACTGCAAAAATACAGGAACAGTTATTGTTTGTTACAATGCAGTTATTTTTCATATTTGTTTAGCTCTTTTTAGAATGTGTTGCCTATTCTGTGAAATATTATAGGGGGTTTGCTCTGAGCAATAGTTTGCCGCTATGCTGATGTGATAAATACAACTGCAATGTAATCTGCTGTCAATTGATGTCATGCGTACAATAATGTGACTGAAAAGCTTTCTGACAAGAAAGGGTTGCAGAGTTCAGAAAATATGGCCATAAAAACCACTTAGATTGAATGACCAGATGTCAGCTCCTTATGTGGTGTAATGATCAACCAAGTTCCATAAAAATAGTTGTCATGGCAACAATTTCTCATGTAATAAGTACAGCAGTAGCAATTTATTACCAATATAACATTACAAAATCTGCAGGAAAAATGCTGATATTGTGTGTACTAATTTCTAGGAATGACTGTGTTTAGTTATTTCATGGCTCGCCAAAGTCCTATCACTGTCATCGTGGTCATGCTGTTCCAAATGGTGTGTAATTTAAAGGCTATCAGTAACAAAATTGGATAGTCTGAGCAGTGATGAAACAATATATAATTTGAGGTTACCTGCAGATAAGAAAATCAGTAGGTATGAAATATTGACTGACAATGTAACATACAAAATTCAAATCTTCAGGTACTGTACACATCAACCTTGATCCTACTCTTTCCACTTCCAAACCTGCCTGTTGGTCTATATGTGGTGGTTCGGGTTACTGCTTAATACAGAAGATCAGAAGCTCAACTCAGTTTACTTTCACAATCAATTTAAAGGACCAGTGCAATGAAAAACTGTAGAATTTAAAATACATGTGTACACATATTTATAAGATGTACTTTTTTCTCAGAGTGAAATGCACTTGTAATTTTTTTTTTCCTGTGGACAATACTTTTCATTTACACTAGGTATTACTGACAGGTTCTGAACTAGTACTTCTCCTCATGGAAAATTATCAATGTTTCCTTTTTTTTTATTCAAAAGCACTCCCTTAACATCAGTGGTACAGTCCCACTACTAGAATAGGGAGCACACAAGTTGGCATCTTTGCATATGTCCTTGTCAGGGAGTGCTTTTGGAGACAATAAAGGAAACTTTAAGAGTACCTCTACAAGGAGATGGACCAGTCCAAAACCTCTTGGTTACAGGTTCAGAGCCATCAACTTAATAAGACCTATCATAAGTAGGTATTATTAATTGTGTCCCAAATATATGCACTATAAAGGTAAATCACTTAAAGAAAACCTGAACTGAAAATTAAAAGTCAGCATAAACATGTCATACTTACCTCCTGTGTACTCTACTCCTCAATCTCTTTTTCCTCTGCTGCGTCCTGTTTGTCCACTGTGATCAATGGAATTCTCCGTCCTCCATCTTGAAAATGGCCATTACACCATAACAGCTTTCTGGTCAGCACACTGTTAAACTGTAACATCGCCCACTTGAGCCATAGGGAAGCATGGACACATCAGTTCTCCTCTCAGCTGTAACTGACAGCAACTGATATATAACTGACAGCAACTGATATATTTCAGTTCTGACAAAATGTTGTCAGAACTGGAAGGGATCATTGTTAGAAGAAAATTGTGAGCTTCTGAGAGGAACTGATGGCAAGGTAACTATGTAATGTTCATTTGAAGTTACTTCATGTGTTTATTTTAAATAATTTTACTCAGTACAAGTTCCCTTTAAGAAGGACATCATAAGGGGAGGTGCTACAAGGGGAAGCTTTATAAGGGGAGGCAACATAAGGTGGGGAACTAGTAGGGAAACAATTATAAGGAGGGCACTATAAATTATAAAATAAATAAGCAGACTACATTCATAAGTCCAAATTAACATTAGTTAAGGCCCTGTGTAGAAAATAATAGCTAATCTGTAATAATAAGAAACTGCTTTTTTCCAACTGTTAAAGTGAACCAGAGACGAAGCACCCTCCTGTATTTTACCATATATATCAGTGGGAACATTAGAGAAAACACCTACCCTGCTCTCTGTTTCATCCTCCACTGCTCAGCCTGCTTGTTATCAGCCCTGATTAAATCCCTGACTGAGCATTCAGTCTGGCTTTGCTCAGGAATCATTATAGCTGAGTCCTTATAGCAGAGCCATAAGGGGGCCGGCTTGGGCTTGAAAAGACATCAGAGAAGACAGACTCAGCTATAGTGATTCCCGAGCAAAGCCAGACTGAATGCTCAGTCGGGGATTTTATCAGGGCTGGTAAGAAACAAGCTGAGCAGTGAAGAATGAAATAGAGAGCAGGGTAGGTGTTTTCTCTAATGTTCTAATGTTCCCACTGATATATATGGTGAAATACATGAGGGTGCTTCGTCTCTGGTTCACTTTAACCCTTTCAAATGCTATACTGAAGTGACTGTGTGCCGCAGGCTAAAAAAGAGTGAGAACATCAACTGCATGATGATGTTTCTATGCAGACAAAAAAAAAAGACAGAAATAAAAACTAAGAGAAATGACTTATGACAAAAAGTAATAGAAAACATGTGTGTTACCTAGAAATGCAGATGGTTTCATTTTTTATTTTTGAATATGTCTTCAAACTAAAATGAAATGAAAATAAATCGATCAACTAAACAATTACATTCATATAGTTTATGGCAAAATGTATTGGTGATGGTGCTGGCAGATGCAAATCAGTTAATCAGAGGAATCAGAGAGAAAGGAGGGTGGAGTATCTGGTTAATTTGAGGCAAACGTTCACTGAACTGAGACAGAAAAAAATAAATGATCTCTGTAACGAATGGAAGGTCTGAGATGCCATGACTTTGCTACCACCAAATTCTTTCATAAATGTAATATTTGCTACTTTTCAAATGTTATAAAGCTAGCATTAAAGGGAAGGTTCAGGGACAGTTGGTAAAAAATAAAAATCCGAATCCACTTACCTGGGGCTTCCTCCAGCCCGTGGCAGGCAGGAGGTGCCCTCGGTGCCGCTCCGCGGGCTCCCGATGGTCTCCGGTGGCCGACCCGACCTGGCCAGGCCGGCGGCCAGGTCGGGCCTCTTCTGCACTCCATTGTGTGTTCCACACCGGCGCGCTGACGTCATCGGACGTCCTCCGGGCTGTACTGCGCAGGCTCAGTAGTTCTGAGCCTGCGCAGTACAGCCCGGAGGACGTCCGATGACGTCAGCGCGCCGGCGTGGAACTCACAATGGAGCGCAGAAGAGACCCGACCTGGCCGCTGGCCTGGCCAGGTCGGGTCGGCCACCGGAGAGCACCGGGAGCCTGCGGAGCGGCGCCGAGGGCACCTCCTGCCTGCCACGGGCTGGAGGAAGCCCCAGGTAAGTGGATTCGGATTTTTATTTTTTACCAACTGTCCCTGAACCTTCCCTTTAAGCATGTGAATAAAACTCTTATGTTCGGTTTTTGCTTCCAATTTTTCTTTCTGTGCAAGTTCCATCATCTTTAAGGAATGAACTGTAAATCATAAAAAAATACTTCAAAGTAAACCAGTGGAAATGACAATTCAGGACAATACAAAAGTAAGTATGTTATGAAAAATACATTACCAGATCTTGGCTGCAGGCAAACTTATAGCAAGAAAATCTGCTATTCCAGAGATCATAGTTGTGACAGCAATAAGCCCATTTTATCTTTTTTTCCCTTTTTTCTTAAACAAAATGTTGGGTCCTCATTTCTACTCCCTAAGCCTTTCTATTGGGCCTTTGCATCATGGAAGGCTTAATTGACACATAGAGGCTCAATTATGGTGGGCAATCCCTCCTGATAACTTGACTTCAGTAGTGTTAGTCACGGGGGATGGTCCACGAGATGCTAATAATTTTGCATTGATATTTGCACGCAAATTTATGCTGCTTGGAACGTGACCAATCAAAATCATCAGCTTTTGCATCTGATTGATTCAATTCCGAGCTACATTAATTTAGCATCAACTTAAAATGAGTAAACTTAGTATCTCATTGACCATCTCTATGAGTGAGATGCCAGCAACCACTGGAGTTAGAGTGGAATCAGAACACATGCTCCTCATGCTTCTTGGTCACGAAATATTAAAAACACATGATCAGCAAGTACCAATAAGTTATTATTCAACTTATGGTTTCCTTCATTAAAATTAAAACTAGAAAAAGTAGTGTATTCCCATAGGGGTAGCCCAGGTCAGCTCTAGAAGACCAAGACTAGTTGGTTATCTACTTTGGTTTTGGTAGTTCCAGATCTAGTGAGAGATTGTTTCAGGGATTATAAACGTTGGAACTAATTAAGTCTGTCTTCTAAGAACTGTTGACTGTTCAATAATTTTTCTTAATTGTTATGAATACATAATGGCATTTGTTAAATTCAAAATATTTGGTTAATTTCAATTGGACCCATAAGTTGGAAATCAATTAGGTTTACCTGGAGCATCTTATCAGTAAATCTCCTTCCTAACACTAACTATAACCAACCCTTAACATTAAATAATTTCTAATGTCTGACTCACCATACACATACTAGATGAAACTCAGTTAAGGCGGGTAATAATGATTGCCTCTGCTGAGAATCCAGCATGTGTACAGCAGCCTCTGACCCCTCTTGGCCGCTCGGCCAGTGATCAGCCTGGCTACAGCCATGTACATTGTTTGACCCAATTACCCCACCCACTGCAAGGCATTACTTCTATGCAGTTCCATCCCGCCCCACGCATTCAAACAGAACACATCACTAGCTTTCAGTCTGTACAGCTTTGGGCCTGCAATGCTGCCCAAGGGATCGGGGTCCATTTCCCGCTGGATGACATGCCTTGTATGTGTGCATGAGGCTTGACCCTAACTTCCCACCTTACATTGTCTGTTCCTGACTCCTAACCCTAACCTTGCCCAACAATGTTAACCCACTTCCTGACACCTAATTATAACCTCTAGCATCACTCCAACCTATCCCCTAATTTTACTGTGCTTTATCTCTGCCTAAGAATTACCATGTCCTCTAACTGGCAATCCCAGTACCTTCAGTGCCAAGCATTTCAACCCCATAATGGCCAAATTCCAGCACCAAATTGACTAAAAAAATTAAGCAGCCCATTGCCTGTATGAGGTGCTAAAATGAATTGACCACTAAAATGATCTTTTTTGAATTATTCAATTACTAATAACCCAAAACATTGCCACATCAATTGTCTCAGCATACATATGCACTTATAAAAAGACAGTCTTGGCCAACATGAATCTATGCCATATTCTGTGTTCATTCTCTAAACTGATAACATTTGGAATCTTTATTTTAACTTTATAAAAAATCCATTCTTTGCAGCTGAGTCAAAGTCTGACTGTTTGGGTGGTCCATTGGTATTACCATAGAAAGTATTCTCACCTCTGTACTTGGTAATTACATATATTTTACATTTAGACAATTCACAAAATGCCACAGCACTTCTTTTCTTCCAGTACTCCGTAATCTCCAGTGAGTCGCCCTCTAATTAAATGTGATTGCTATGCTGGGTCAGATTATGTAAAGTGACAATCAGGGACAATTACAGCAAATGTCTGTGGATTGTGTCTAGAATAATTTGCATGTAATTGTAATGGATTCTTTGGGGTACAATATGTATATAATTACAGCACAATGGCACATTGTGTCTTCAATATATCATTTGGATCTGCAGAGACACCAATGTTTTTTCGGTTCTAGTAATATGTTGCTACAGCTCCTGTCACATGCAGTGTCTTCAAAAATAAATAAATAAATAAAAAAGTGTGATACTTATGACCTTGGAGTTGCAATTAATTAAACTAATAAGCCAAGAGGAAATGCATTTGTCGTTGGAGGTATGGCAGAGCTCAATGAAAGAGCTCAAGGAATGTAGAACTTCTAGGAGACATAGCTACCATAACAGAGCAATATCAGTCTTTATAGATTCACAAAGGAGATAATTAATAGCAATGGGAGAAAGATGGAGGCAATAGGGGAATTAATGGCCTCATTCCCTTGTGAGGACTCTATATTGTACAGAAATATATTGCAAAAATCAGTTTCGTTTTAATGCATATAGGGTTAAAGCAAATCTACAGTCTGACATAAGCATAGAATGAAAACTCTGTCTCCCAACTTCTTTCTGACTATAGAGTCATGAGAAAAATAAGTGTGCCCTCTTTCAAATCTAAGGTTTGACATATTAGGACCTAATTAAAGAAAACATCTGGTCCTTAGCAGGTTCTATGATTATTTAGGACTAACCTCGGGTGTAAACAACACACAACAGATTCCAAAGAGTCATTATTTATTTAATAAAAAATTAAGCAAAAACTGAAAATCCATGAGTCTCGTACATCCCTGTGGAGGAAATCTGGCACACTTTTCTTTGCAACATTGCTTCAGTTTAATGAGGCATACAGGCATTTATTTATACACAACTCTCTGAAAGAGAACCTGAACTGAAAATAAAAAGTCTAAATAACCATACACAGGTCATACTTACCTTCTGTGTAGTCTACTCCTCAATCTCTTTCTCCTCTCCTGCGCCCTGTTTGTCCAGTGTGATCAATGGAATTCTCCGTCCTCCATTTTCAAAATGGCCAATACTCCATAACAGCTTCCTGGTCAGCACAATGTTAAACTGTAATATTGCCCACTTGAGCCATAGGGAAACATAGACATTACCTTGCACATTCAGTTGTAACTGACAGCTGCTGATATATAACTGCCAACAACTTGTATATTTCAGTTCTGACAAAATATTGTTAGAACTGGAAGGGATCACTGTAAGAAGAAAATGGTGAACCTCTGAGAGGAACTGACGGTGAGGTTAGTATGTAATAATCATTTGCAGCTATGTCATGTGTTTATTTTAAATAATTATACTCAGTTCAGGTTCCCTTTAAGGATCCACCACAGCATTTTGATTGAGTTGAGGTCTGTACATTGACTGGGTCATTCCAGCACCTTGATTTTTTCTTTTTTAGGTATTCTGTTGTAGATCTGCTGGTGTGCTTGGGATAATTGTACCTTCACATTCTATATTTTCAGCCAAGCTTTAACTGAAACATAGATAGCCTCACATTTGACTTTAGTATACAGAGGAGAGCATAGTCAACTGCAAGGTGTCCAGGCCTATAACTGACTTTGGCCTCAATTCACTAAGTTTATCTCCTGTCTTTAATAACGTTAATAGAGTGATCACCATGGTGATGAGGCATGTCGTATTCAGGAAACATTTTACCTCAGGCAAACCTAACGTTAACTCTTCTGTCTTTAAGTTAACTCTTCAATCCTTAAAATAACTCCACAGTTAAAGACAGTCTGTTTATTAACTGCATGTGAAAATAACTACAGAGGAGGTAAATTAACTACAGAGTAGGTAACTTAAGGAATGAAGAGATAAGATTACTGTGCGGAGGTAAGTTTTCTCTTGCCTTATTATCTCCAGCATGATCTTAGTGAATTTAGGCCATTGTCCTCAATTCACTAAGATCATGCTGGAGATAATAAGGCAAGAGAAAACTTACCTCCACACATTGATCTTAACTTTAGAATTCTGGAGTTATTTTAAGGATTGAAGAGTTAACTTTAGAGATCTCACCTTAATTTAAAGACAGAAGAGTTAACTCTAGAAACGTTATTAAAGACAGGAGATAAGCTTAGTAAATTGAGGCCATTGTATGACGTGTTATGCCTATATTCTGTGTTTGGTGTTGACCAAATGTAGCATTGTGCTGTAACATATGTGGCTGCGGGCACGCAGGGTGTCTCCGCAGCCGCTTCGGTTCCCTATTCAGAGTCTTTTTCTGTTCCCTCGGCGTCTAGCACGCCAAGGATGGAATTGTCATTTGCACATAAGTTTTCTGTATCGCGCGGCCGCGCGCGTAGACAGGACCTTTATGCTGGGAGGAGGCGCGTCAGCTGACCCGCTGGTCGGCTGATGTCAGAGTGGACGTTCGCCACTCAGGATTGGCTGATTGGAGTGGGCGCAGCTTGGAGGTGTCCTCTGCTTCTTAAGCCATCTCTGCTCACTCACAACTCATCTGCGGTTGCGAATACTTATGTGCTAGCGCTCAGACCTTAGACTAGTATCCGGTGTGCTTTGATCTGGGAGGAAAACAGGGATTTCACACAAGACTAGGAGATTGTTTACTGTATATTATTGATATTCTGTGTATGACTCTGGCTAACCTCTGACTTTGCTATTTGCTATTCATCTCTGTACTTATGCCCATCTGATCTAGTTGCCGAATCCCTGCCTGATTACCTACTACTCTTTTGCCTTCTGACTCTGTACTGTATCTGCCTCTTAGTTGCCGAACCTAGCCTGTCTGACGCTCCGACTCACCAGTGGGCCCTCGCCACTGGTGAGGTATTCTATTAGTGCCCACCAGCTCCTCTGGTGAGGCTCAGCTAAACTAATCAGTTATTGTATTCTATTAGTGCCCACCAGCTCCTCTGGTGAGGCTCAGCTAAACTAATCAGTTACTGAATTCTATTAGTGCCATCAGCTCCTCTGGTGAGGCTCAGCTAAACTAATCCGTTACTGTATTCTATTAGTGCCCCTCAGCTCCTCTGGTGAGGCTCAGCTAAACTAATCAGTTACTGTGTTCTAATAGTGCCCACCAGCTCCTCTGGTGAGGCTCAGCTAAACTAATCAGTTACTGTTTTCTAATAAGTACCCACCAGCTCCTCTGGTGGATTCTTGCAAACTTATTGTTACTGTGTTCTAATAAGTCCCCACCAGCTCCTCTGGTGAGGTCTTGCTAAATTTATTGCTACTGTGTTCTTATAGTGCCTACCAGCTCCTCTGGTAAGGCCCAGTCTATTGTTGCACCAAGCACTACACATACCTTGTATTTTTCCAGTTATACCTGTATAATTGGTGATACTGCAGATCACCTCATAATCAGGTATAGCGTCTGTATTATTGGTAATTCTGCGGATCACACATAATCAGACGTCTGTATTGCTACATCGATCGTTACATGTGCATCATTGCCAAACATCTCCATTTTGGTCAGATGGAAATAGTTCCAGTAATCATGTGCTTTGTTCAGATACAACTTTGCAAACCTAAATTATACTGCTATGTTCTTTTACATAAAAAAGGGCTTTCTCCTGGCAATCCTTCAAAACAAGCAATATTTGTTCAGGATCAGGAATTTTCTAACTGTACTGTCATATATGTAAACATTTAAAATGGTAACTAAGGTCTGTAAAATTTGAGATGTTTATCTTGGGATTTTTTTTTCAGATTCTCTGAGCATTGCACTGTTTAACCTTGGGGTGACTGCTGGGATCTCTACTCCTACTAAGATTGGAAACTGTCTTGAATGTTTTCCATTTGTTATGTAATTATCTAGAAATGGCTTTATAACCCTTTCCAGGCTGAAGAACATCAGGAATAGCTTCTCTAAAAGCCCATAAACACCCTCACCAGACAGGATTGGAGGGGGATCCCTTTGGCAACATTACAGGGTCGAGGCTATGCAGACTCACAAGCAAGCAACAAGTTCTGCTCTATGCAGGGATACGGGAGTGGCATCGTGTGCAGGGGTAGGGTAAGTTGGGGAGAACAATGTTAGCTCCCATCGCTCAGACAAAGTGATCTGGGGCTGCCGTACACACACTCAGCTTGATTCACTAACCGGTGCCAAGCCGGTTAGTGAGCCTAAAGACATAGTGGATGCAAACCACAGAGTTAAGTGGTTTGCGCCCATATATTGCACACAGCCCAGGGCAGTGCGCGCGCAGCCGGTAATAGTGCGCGGTGCCCTGTAAAATGGCGCATTGAGTGCCCCTGAAGCGGCGCACTGATTTGCCGTTTCGGGGGCACCCGATGCTCCGTTTTCAGGGCAGTGGGTGCGACATTATCGTTGCACCGTGCACTATTACCGGCAGCGTGCGCACTGCCCTGGGCTGTGCGCGATGTCACTTTGCGGGGCTATACGCCCCGCAAAGCTACTTTTCAGGCACTAAGTGGCTGTTCACTCCGGCGCTATCACTTAGCGCCGATTAGTGAATCAAGCCCATTGGATTCTTGGCAGAGGTGGTCGTAACGACCACCTCTGCCGAGTTTCATCTGACATGTGTACAGCCTTTAAAACCACTGCTGACATCTTTCCTCCTTGACATTGGCCTCAATTCACTAAGATCAAGCTGGAGATAATAAGGCAAGAGAAAACTTACCTCCACACAGTGAGAGAGTTATCTAATCTCTCCATTCCTTAAAGCGGAATATAACCCAGCATTTCAACTTTGCTCTAAAACATTATTTACTGCATATTATATGCAACCAGCATTTTTTTTACTAGACCAGCATTGGAAGGGTTACACACAGAGCTTTAAAGTTCCGTGGAGAGAAATGCTGCTGCAGCCGAAGTTTAGATAGATACATTTAGGTAAACACAATGTAACAAGTGAGGAATGTGACTCACTCTCTCTCTGTGTCTGGGAGCTCCTGCACAGTCAGAGTGTGAGTCACATTCCACACTTGTTACATTGTGTTTACTTAAATGTATCTATCTACACTTCAGATGCGGCAGCATTTCTCTCCACGGAACTTTAAAGCTCTGTGTGTAACCCTTCCAATGCTGGTCTAGTAAAAAAAAAATGCTGGTTGCATATAATATGCTGTAAATAATGTTTTAGAGCAAAGTTGAAATGCAGGGTTATATTCCGCTTTAAGTTACCTCCTCTGTAGTTAAGTTACCTCCTCTGTAGTCAAGTTTCCTTCTCTGTAGTTAAGTTTCCTCCTCTATAGTTATTTTCAGAATTCTGGAGTTATTTTAAGAATTGAAGAGTTAACTTTAGAGATCTCACCTTACCTTAAAGACAGAAGAGTTAACTTTAGGTTTGCCTGAGGTAAAATGTCTCCTGAATACGACATGCCTCATCACCATGGTGATTACTCTAGAAACGTTATTAAAGACAGGAGATAAGCTTAGTGAATTGAGGCCATTGTGTTAACACATACTTATCACATAAACTACCACACTATCTGGTTTTATAGAGCTTGTCACATGTGCTGATAACCAATTGATCAAGTGCATTTTATTAGAAGCACCAACCTCTCAGTCCCCGTGTAAGTGGTAAGAATGTATTGAATTTTTCACTCACTGTTTCTGCATTTTGGCTTATAAATACTAAGGGCCCTGTCCCACTTGCACTGAGGCACAACGGACAATATCATCACATCGCAATGTGATGCAATGATATACCAAGGGGGCTTTCACATTATGTGGGCAGTGTTCCAATACAGTAACGCATTTGTTTACACAGACATTGAGGCTTACTTTCATTGTACTTATGCCTTACTGTATGGTCACAACGGTTTTGCGTGGAGCAACATTTGAACTCATTTGTGTTGCAGACAAATCCCAGCGTAATTAAAATAGTGTGAAAGGGCCCTTAGTCCTGATATGCAAAACTTGAAAGTAGAGAGGGTATATTTTTCTTCTGACCCAAAAGTTATGTCATCTTTTCAAAACCCACAATACTGAGCACTCATAATATGGCCCCAAATTCTTGCCAAACGCATGCTAGTATCCCTATTAATATCCCTTCTAGTATATGGATGTTCATAGACAAATGCATTAAAAAAATTACTGTAGAGACTGGTCTACAATATTTTATTACTTTTTAGTATTTATATAGCACCAACATCTTCCGCAGTGCTTTACAGAGTGTATATATAGTCTTGTCACTAACTGTCCCTCAGAGGAGCTCACAATAATCCCCCCATAGTCATATGGAAGCCAATTAACTTATTTGTGTGTCTTTGGGATGTGGGAGGAAACCAGAGTGCCCCGAGGAAACCCACACAGACACTGCAGAACATACAAACTCTTTGTTGCCCTGGATGGGATTTGAACCGGTGACCCAGGGCTGCAAGACAAGAGTGATATCCACTATGCCGCTGTGGAGCCCAAAGCACTGAAAGAATTTGTCCACAGAAATTGTATGTATGAACATACTGTAATATGCAGCATGGAAGAGCATGACAATCCTCAGCATAACATGAACGTAAACTTAGTACCAATTCAAAAATATTCAAATATCATTCACCATCTCCATTGTACAGCCATGTGATTTCCGTAGACAAAGGCTTTCAGTAGAATTAATCATTTTGAAGAGCTCAGTGACTTCCATTGTGGAGCTGTGTCATGCTAGGTACACACTATGAGATTTTCTGGCAGATTTACTGTCAGATTGATTTTTTCCAACATATTTGATCTGATTTCCAATCAATTTTCCAACCGTTTTTCTTTCACTTCAAAAGGAAATTGATCGGAAAATGTGCCGAAATCTATCGGAAATCAGATCAAACATGTTGGAAAAAATCGATCTGACAGTAAATCTGCCAGGAAATCTCATAGTAGCTACCTGTCATTAGGATGACACTTTTCCAGTTATCTAGTTTGTTGGATTCCTGCTAAATTGAGACTGCAGATATGTATTGAACGTAAAAATGATGCGTTCTCAAAACCATGTGCTAATTTAAAAACTGACAATCAAAGCACTAGAATTGTTTGTGTGACCTTCATGATCTTGGTTGCAATGCCCAAGCAGCCATATGCAGATCTACATAGCAATGCCAAACATAACCTGGAGCAGTATAAACCATGCCGCTGTCTTCTGATTTACATATTAAATACTTAACACAGGAAGGAGTGAAAGCAAAACTAAATAAAATTAACCACTTCTTGCCCCATGACGTGAAAATAAGTCTCTGCTCTCTCCTCCCTACAAAATCTCAGATAACACTGTTTATTTATCTCTGACCTGATACCATCACTACATAGTTGAAAAGGAATTCCAACAAACCCCTCTCCTACTCCCAGGGAATTAAATGGCAGAGTTAATTAGTAAACAAGTTTAAAATACACATTCCAGGAGCAGACAGTAGCAGATTGTATACATTAATTAATTGTTACATCTAATACATTATCAAAACAAATGAACTATTTAAAGAAAACCAGGAGGGATAGACAAATAAAATGTGTGGGTTTAATGTACAATAGAACTGTTTACATTTAAGCTATAATGTAAGAAAGTGAATATATTGTGTATTTTTTCACTTTTTTCCTTATTTTCCTTTTGAAATGCATGGAAAATAAGGTCCTTACTAAAAACAAATATCAGCCACAAAAAGCATAATTTGTCCAGAAAAAAAGAATATATAGATCATTTAGTTGTGATAATTATTGATAAAGTTATTGCCAAAGTCAACAGAGCTGAGCTGAATGGGGAAAATGACCAGGGTAGGGAAGTGGTTAAAACTTATAAGGCACCAGGCCTGGATGGAATGCATCCTCTAGTGTTAGTGCCTCTGACACGGGAGACCAGGGTTCGAATCTCGGCTCTGCCTGTTCAGTAAGCCAGTAATTCAGTAAGGAGTTTATTGGGCAAGACTCCCTAACACTGCTACTGCCTACTGAGTGCGCTCTAGTGGCTGCCTTGCAAGCGCTTTGAGTCCGACAGGAGAAAGGCGCTATACAAATACTGCCATTATACAAATACTGCCATTATCTTTTGTGACTCTCTTTCAAGTGGGATAGTTTCAATAGACTGCCGCACAGCCCATGTTGACCATTATTTAGAAGGCAAAAAATCAGATCTAGGAAATTCTAAATCTGTAAGCTTAACATCAGTTGTGTGAAAACTATTTAAGGGTTTCCTAAGAGATGCCATACAAGACTTTATAGCTGAAAATAATCTCTCAGCATCAAGGTCTTGTTTGAATAAAATGCTCAATTTTTATAAGATGGTGAATGCCAATGTGGATATTGGAATGCTGTAGATATGATATACTTGGACTTTGCAAAGGCCTTCGATACTGTTCCCTACAACAGTGTGGTGCACAAGTTGAGGATGCAAGGACTGGGGAAGAAACCGTGCGCATGGAGCCTCTGAAGATGCTCATCTAAGCTAAATGGTCATAAGGTGGACCGCTGCTCCCATATTGCCCCACAGCGATTTCCCATCCAAGGGTAAGTTTACATGCAACTGAACTGCTATGTGTATGATATCATGCTGACTGACACCGTGCATATGATTTTAACCACCTGAGCGGTCTGGACGAGCTCAGCTCGTCCAACACTGCCGGAGGCTGCCGCTCAGGCCCTGCTGGGCCGATTTTAATGAAATAAAAAGCAGCACACGCAGCCGGCACTTTGCCAGCCGCGTGTGCTACCTGATCGCCACCGCAGCGTGGCGATCCGCCGCGTGCAGCGGCGAAAGAGGGTCCCCCCAGCCGCCCGAGCCCAGCGTAGCCGGAACAAACAGTTCCGGCCAGCGCTAAGGGCTGGATCGGAGGCGGCTGACGTCAGGACGTCGGCTGACGTCCATGATGTCACTCCGCTCGTCGTCATGGCGACGAGGTAAGCGAAACACGGAAGGCCGCTCATTGCGGCCTTCCGTGTTACTTCTGGCCGCCGGAGGCGATCAGAAGAACGCATCCGGAGCGCCCTCTAGTGGGCTTTCATGCAGCCAACTTTCAGTTGGCTGCATGGAATAGTTTTTTTTTAATTTAAAAAAAACCCTCCTGCAGCCGCCCTGGCGATCTTATCAGAACGCCAGGGTGGTTAAGCAAGCCTGTGACAATAAAACTTTCTTAAAGAGGATCTGTCAGCCATACTATCTCAGAAAAAAAATGACTTATATAAGTAGATAAATACTTGCTCTACTTACATAACATATGTATTGCACTGTCCACAATTTGATTTTAGTGATTTTGCTATACTTAAGCTGTCTATCATAAGCCAATCCTGACATCATTTCCTCCCTTACTCTGTCTGTGTATGCTTTACCCACCCTCCTCCCAGTCTTCAGACACTCCAACCCAGCTCTGCAATAGAAAGTGCATTGTCTCAGCATGAGAAAGATTGGCCAATCAAAGAGGAACATAGGTTTGGGTGTGGAAAACGGGAGGCAAAGAGGCTTCAGTCAATCAGGCTGCATTAGTTATGTTTGAGGGGACAGTAAAGAAATAAAAAAGAAAACCCAGCATGCCCTGCAACTTCCTTTGTGCAGCAGATGTACCAAATAAAAGCCAGGGAAACTGGGGAATGATCTTTTATGGACAACAAAAATAAGAGTGATTTGATTGCCTGGTTAGCATCCTTATTACTTGTTTACCAGATAAAACAAAATAATTGATTTTTGATTTCCCGACAGTTATGCTTTAAAGAGGAATACCACATGTGCAGTGCCGGATCTACCTCACTATATGGATTTGCAAGATGTTTCTAAGGTCCTGAGCACACTATGTGGATAGCATACCCTTTATGAGGAGTCAAGGAATCGCCCTGCTCTGGAGACTTTGAGTTTGAGCATTTTCCCGTAGCCCTGCTCAGTGCCGCGGGAGATTCAGACAGTTGCCGGCTGCACTCTGCAGAGGTTCGTGGGACCTGCGCGCTGGACGGAGGCCTGCGCTGCAGGTGAGTAAATGTGTTTTTTTTTATTTATATTAGCAGCGGTGTATGTTCTGGTCAGGTCTGCCACATGATTGCACGTATTTTCTGGTCAAATCTTCCACATGATTGCATGTATTTTCTGGTCAAATCTTCCACATGATTGCATGTATTTTCTGGTCAAATCTTCCACATGATTGCATGTATTTTATGGTCGAATATGCTACATGATTGCATGTATTTTCTGGTCAAATCTGCTACATGATTGCACATATTTTCTGGTCAAATCTGCTACATGATTGCACGTATTTTCTGGTCAAATATTCCACATTATTGCACGTATTTTCTGGGCAAATCTGCTGACATGATTGCATGTATTTTCTGGGCAAATCTGCTACATGATAGCACGTATTTTCTGGTCAAATCTGCCACATGATTGCACATATTTTTTGGTCAAATCTGCTACATGATTGCACGTATTTTCTGGTCAAATCTGCTACATGATTGCATGTATTTTCTGGTCAAATCTGCTACATGATTGCATGTATTTTCTGGGCAAATCTGCCGACATGATTGCACGTATGTTCTGGGCAAATCTGCCGACATGATTGCATGTATTTTCTGGGCAAATCTGCCGACATGATTCCACGTATTTTCTGGGCAAATCTGCCGACATGTTTCCATGTATTTTCTGGTCAAAGCTGCTACATGATTGCACATATTTTCTGGTCAAATCTGCTACATGATTGCACGTATTTTCTGGGCAAATCTGCCGACATGATTCCACATATTTTCTGGTCAAATGTGCTACATGATTGCACGTATTTTCTGGGCAAATCTGCCAACATGATTGCATGTATTTTCTGGTCAAATCTGCCACATGATTCCACGTATTTTCTGGTCAAATCTGCCACATGATTGCATGTATTTTCTGGGCAATTCTACCGACATGATTGCATGTATTTTCTGGTCAAATCTGCCACATGATTGCACATATTTTCTAGTCAAATCTGCCAACATGATTGAATGTGTTTTTTGGTCAAATTTGCCGACATAATTGAACATGTTTTCTGGTCAAATCTGCCACATGATTGAATGTGTTTTCTGGTCAAATCTGCCGACATGATTGAATGTGTTTTCTGGGCAAATCTGCTCACATTACGTGTATTTTCTTGAGAAAACCTGCACAAATAGGTGAATTTTCTGGGGAAAGGGTCACCAAAACTTGGGCCCACTGTCTTTGCATTGCACTTTTAAAGGGAACCGAAGGTGAGAATAATATTGAGGCTGCCATATTTATCTCCTTTTAAGCAATACCAGTTGCCTGCCTGCCGTGCTGGTCCTCTGCCTCTAATTCTTTCAACCGTAGACCCTGAACAAGCATACAGCAGGTCAGGGGTTTCTGACAATATTGTCAGAACTGACAAGATTAGCTGCATGCTTGTTTCTGGTGTAATTCAGTTCACTACTGCAGCCAAATAGATCAGCAGGGCTGCCAGGAAACTAGTATTGTTTAAAAGGAAATAAATATGGAAGCCCCCATATCACTCTCACCAGGGCCGCCTTCAGAAATTTCTGGGCCCCATACTGGGAAAACCTACTGGGCCCCCTCATGCCAGATCTCAGTCTGCAGAAAACCGCTCTTTAACTGCTTGTTGACCGCGTCACGGCGATGGGCTTGGCCGCAGCGGCAGCCCCAGCACTGCCTAACACCAATTGGTGTAATATCCTGGGGCTTCAGTTTGCAGGAGATCGTTTGCAGGCTGCATGTGCATCTTCAGTCTCCCAGCGGTAATCGCTGCTCGGAGACTGTTAGATGGCTTTTTACTTAGTACAGCGCTGCGATCTGCACAAGAGAGTGATCGGCTCTCATTGACAGCCGATCGCTATGATTGGCTGGCGAGGGGTGGGAGGGAGGCAGAGGGAGAAAAAAAATGAAAATGTATTTTTAAAAAAATACACTAAATATTTGTAAAAAAAAAAAAAAAAAGAAACAACTGGGGGGCGATCAGATCCCACCAACAGAAAGCTCTGTTGGTGGGGAGAAAGGGGGGGGGGATCACTAGTGTGCTGTGTTGTGCGACCCTGCAGCTTAGCCTTTAAGCTGCAGTGGCCTATTTTGAAAAAAATAGCCTGGTCTTTAGGGGGGTTTAGCACTGTGGTCCTCAAGTGGTTAAATGCCTGAACACATGGGTGCTCTTGTG
The DNA here is from genome assembly GCF_040937935.1 of Hyperolius riggenbachi. Taxonomy (NCBI): domain Eukaryota; kingdom Metazoa; phylum Chordata; class Amphibia; order Anura; family Hyperoliidae; genus Hyperolius; species Hyperolius riggenbachi. The sequence continues at coordinate 183,367,867 of NC_090647.1, forward strand.
CCCGCTTTTCATCTTTCATCTGTAAGGTCTTGAGCATGCTAGAAGGCTTTTTGGAGCGATTTTACAGTTTTGAGAATCGCCAGCATTTGTAAAAAAAAACTTTGCTAATGCCAGGCTATGGTGTTGAGCCCACTAGAGCAATTGCAATTTTGGAAATCGTAATTGCAGGACATGCAGCATTTTGTGAGTGTTTGCACTCATATACATAGTATATGAGTTAGCGTAATCACTGGAAAACGTAGCTGCAATCATCTACAAATTGTTTACACCAGGGACGGCTCCAGGATTTTTTTTATTGAGGGTGCTATGCAGGTGTCAGACCAAATTCCAGTGTAGCTGATGACCGCGGTATAAAATGGGTGTGTCCATGCACTGGAAACAGAGTGTGTGTATATTGCACACACCAGCTAACTTTCATGTACTTCACATGCTCTGTGATGTGCATGGGCATATGAAACTTTCATATAAACCACATGACAGGATGCCTTTTTACAGATGACATGCTAATCTCTTGTGTTTCTGGGCTGAGGAGCTGGGACAGTGACGAAACACCTGAGGAACAATGCATTCATATGCGCATTATACGTGTGCATGAGCTCTCAGATCCAAAACCAACACAGCCATCTGTACATACTGTCTAGACTAGAGCACACTAAATACAAAGACATACTACATGCATACCTCACACACAGGCAATATTCCTCACTGTCTCCCTGTCCTGATGAATTTCTTGTAGCATAACTCTGGTTATCAGCTTGGTTAAGAGCTGTAAACAGTCAGCAAAGAGATCAGCTACAGCTTTATCTGCTCTGGATAGCTTGGTCTCCATTCAATTGTCAATTTCTACACAATACTAGAATCACATGTACAAATGTTACAGATTGCCCTGCAAGGTTATGGTGAACCAGAACTCCTAGGAGTGTGTAAAGGGCTGAAAGAGACCAAAAAAACTCCATACTAAGATAAACTTATGAACAAATTTGAACAGGAGTTCCAAGATGGTAACTTACTCTTGCAGTCAGTACTGTTTCCACGTGGGGAGGGTGGAGACTGAAGTGAATAATGATGAGAAGATGCATTCACAAGGAGGGGGGTCAAGAGGTCTCTGTGACAAACGGAAAGCTGGTGCTGCTAGCATCCCCTCAGAGCTTGCAGCTCTGGCCAAGTGTCTGATAGGTGCCTTCATGTCTTTCAATGTAGAACCCCCTGTCAGGGCCCTAGAATTCTCTGGGCCCCACCCCAGCCTCCCCCCACTGATGGTCTATCTTCGGCCCTGACTCTCACCCCGGGTTAACTTTAAATTACAGTTAGCTCCGCCCTCATCTGGTCATGGCCACGCCCATTTTTTGCGGGTCGCGGGTCATCAGCTACCCCAGAAATTGGTCCAGCACCTGCATAGCACCACCCCAAAAAAAATCCTGGAGCCACCACTGCTGAGAGGCCTTTCCTGCAGTCATATATAAATCATAAATGCTGTCCATGCACTGAGATTATTATATCAAGAAACCATACACCTTACCCTTGCTAAGTGAGAAACTTATGGGCAGGGTTGCCATCAAAATCCTCAAAGATGTAGCGGTTCCCACACAACATACCCTTCAGGACTGCTCTTGGGCCTCCAGTGCATATTTAACAACTGTTGCTTTTTTGGAGAGTCTTCGGCCCGCTTCACATTAGCTTTTAGCTGCAGATCCAGCCATACAGTTCCGGTTTCCGTTCCGCTGAACAGACAAAAAAATTTAGCAGGACCCAATTTTACCGCACCGTTTGACTCAGCGGAATGGAAACGGAAGGTTTTGCAGCAAAATAGCTACCAATGAAAATCGACATTTTACAGCACACTGGCTGTAAAAACAGACCGTTTTTCCAGATCCAGATGGCCGGATCTGTACGGCCTGATCCGCAAAAAAACCCAGATGTAAATGGGCCTTCCCCTCTTTGAGACCAAATCGCTCAGTCCCTCTTTCCTTCTCACTTATTCCTGTTTTAGGCTTTATGTGCAGATCTGGGCAACTAAATATGCTATTTAACTATTAAAAGAGTGAAAATGTTATGTTCAGTATCTAACTAATGGTATTACTTTTTGAAAGTTATGTGTAAGTACCCCCTTTTTCTACTGCAGAGAAGATCATTCGAAACGTCTATAAATGCATGAAAAACATGTTTTGCTAAAGAATTTGTGTTAGATTCATAACTGAAAGCAGAGTGACAGCTTGTGCCTTTCATAAATAGTTTTGCAGTTCAAGGTGTACCCACTAAGCAGCATGGACAGTTTTGGTGAAAACTACTAATAATGTGCACATCATCGCTGCCAACAAACCCGTTTGATCCGCTGTGATTTCTGACTCATCTGCTTAACCTCAAGATCATGTCATTGAAAAGACTGCATCTTTCATTATCTACGTTTAGTTTTCTGTTGTGCAAAAGAAAAGGCTGAGCTCACAACAGGTCATCTGCAAATAGACAGCATTGTTATAGCAATGGAAAATGTCAAGTAAATTCTGGGATTTACTGAAATTATTTTTTTGTTACTTATAAATAGAGATGGTGCGTTAGTGAAGTGAATACTGATGAACAATATAGGTTTTTTTTTCCCTTTGGTGATTCTTGTAAGGGTCAAGAACACCTAAGTGAGAAGAAGGGAGAGTCCGGGAGCCCAATGGTGCAGTATCGTTAGGTATAGGGAGGATGAAATCATATAAATATATACTCACAAAGGTGGGTTGCAGTTCCTATAGGCCTACAGGGAATTAACCATCCCTGCTTGGTACTCCAGGTCCTGCTGGATACTGGATGGTCGCTCTACTGTAGTACGATACACTTTCCAGAAAAACTGCAAAGCTATTACCTTCAAAGGAGGTGTGACTGGTAATGGGTAGGATGGAGTCGCCTCAATGTATGTTCTATTTTGGTATTTTTATTTGAAAATAAAAAAAATATATAATAAAAAGAGAGGTAATTGCTTACCTCTCCAGAAGATATAGACACCAGTTCAACTGGAAAAAAGTTTTTGTTCAAAAAGCAATCGACAATGCGTATCACGGGTCATGGCCCGCTTCCTCAGGTCAATAGAAAATGCCAAAATACACACACACACACATACTCACACACGCACGCACGCACGCAGGCACGCACACACGCACGCACGCACACACACACACACACACACATATATATATATATATATATATATATATATATATATATATATATACCTACTAATTGTTTTAGGCATTTTGTATTGACCTGAGGAAGCGGGCCATGCAGAGGCGCTTCTAAAGACTGACATTCCAGCAAACTGCCTAGGGCGCTGAGCAGTCTGGGAAGCGCATTCCAGGAAAAAAAATGTTTATTTTACTGATAATTAAGGGTTCGGAGAAAAACTTTCTATTCTGTGCACAAGGGTTCTGATGACTGCAACTGCTGGCTGAGCCACTGGATAACCAGTTTTGTAGACAGAGACTTGCACCAAGTCCCCTATTCATTGTTATCTGGCGATCTCCTGCTACTTCTACTGTCCCGCCCCTCCCTGTGCCAGAGAGGAAAAGTAAACAAAGCAGAAGAGCTTGTAATAACAAGGCATGCAAGACATGTCAGGAGTGCAGAGCTCCATGCTAGAGAACATCAATCCCCAGACAGTTACGTTTGTCCTTTGCAGCACTAGGGACATTTGTATTTCCTCACCAGACCTGATCATCTGAATGTGATGGCTTCCGGACTGATAAGGTGCTGCCTGTGTGAATAGCAGGACAACTCGCTAAATTAACAGCTTTAGTCACTGATTGAGCACACAAAAGGTTAAATTCTGGCTGCAGCTCAGGGAGGGGGAAGCACAGCAGGAGACCAGGTCATCAGGATGTGAATATAGTGACTTGCTGTAAGGTGCTGCTCAGGCTGCCTATTCCTTGACCAAATTATAGACTGCACACTGTGGAACTACAGGTACCACTAGCATGTCCTACTGTGATTATGTATGTGTCATGTATGGAAGTTCATCTTCACAAAGAAATGCTGGTAATTGTAGATCTCCCAGTGGTTTATAAGGATCTTACAAACGTACAATAATAGATAATTGTTCATATACAAGTGATAATTAAGTATTTCTATAGCACTGACATCACCTGCAGCACTTTACAGAGTACATAGCCATGTCAGTGGACTGTCCTCAAAGGAGCTCACAATCTAATCCTACCGTAGTCATAGTCTAATGTCCTGCCATATTATTATATGTATTTATATAGCACTGACATCTTCTGCAGCACATTACAGAGTACATAGTCATGTCACGGACTGTCCTCAGAGGAGCTCATAATCTAATCCCTACCATAGTCATAGACTAATGTCTTACCATATTATTATTATTATTATTATTATTATTATTATTATTATTATTTGGTGTTATATAGCACTGACATCACCTGCAGCACTTTACAGAGTACATAGCCATGTCAGTGGACTGTCCTCAGAGGAGCTCACAATCTAATCCTACCATAGTCATAGTCTAATGTCCTACCATATTTTTATTATGTATTTATATAGCACTGACATCTTCTGCAGCACATTACAGGTTACATAGTCATGTCACTGACTGTCTTCAGAGGAGCTCACACTCTAATCCTATCATGGTCTAATGTCCTACCATATTATTATTCTGTATTTATATAGCAGTGACATCTTCTGCTGCACTTTATAGAGTACATAGTCATGTCACTGACTGTCCTCAGAGGGGCTCACAATCTAATCCTATCATGGTCTAATGTCCTACCATATTAATATTCTGTATGTATATAGCACTGACATCTTCTGCAGCACATTACAGAGTACATAGTCATGTCACTGACTGTCCTCAGAGGAGCTCACAATCTCATCCTACCATAGTCATAGTCTAATGTCCTACCACATTATTATTATGCATTTATATAGCACTGACATCTCCTGCAGCTAACTGTCCTCAGGGGATCTCACAGTCTAATTCTACCATAGTCATAGTCTAACGCCCTACCATATTATTATTATGTGTTTATATAGTAGTGATAACTTCTGCAGCACTGTACAGAGTACATAGTCATGTCACTGACTGTCCTCAGGGGATCTCACAGTCTAATCCTACCATAGTCATAGTCTAATGCCCTACCATATTATTATTATGTGTTTATATAGTAGTGACAACTTCTGAAACACTTTACAGAGTACATAGTCATGTCACAGACTGTCCTCAGAGGAGCTAACCGTCTAATGATATCCTATCATGGTCTAATGTCCTACCATATTATTATTATACTGTATATTTATATAGCAGTGACATCTTCTGCAGCCCTTTACAGAGTACATAGTCATGTCACTGACTGTCCTCAAAGGAGCTCACAGTCTAATCCCTACCATAGTTAAAGTCTAATATTTTCAATATAGGATTGTTTTGAGGGAAACCAGTTGACTTGTTTGTGTGTTTTTGGGATGTTGGGAAGTATGAAGTGCCTAAATGAATTCCTGGGGAAGATAATAACTCCATGCACATTTTGCCCTAACCAATGTTCAAACCTAGGACTCAGCACTGTAATACTGTACAATAGTGCTATCCAGTACGCCTCTATTCTGCTCATATCTGTTTATGCATGTCATCAATTCTGACCTTCTACCACCCTTCCTCCCTCCATTCTACTTCTCTTACACTACCAACACAATGTGCTTATTTCAAGAATGGGTTATGAATTACTAAACTATTGTACCATTTGACTATGTCAACCCTTCAATGTCATGATATACCCACTCCAGTACTATCCTGACAGGCGGTAACATATCTGCATATCCCTTTATGTGTGTGAAAAAGTGTTCTGGAATCAAGGGCACCTGATCCGCCAGGCCATAGAGGCTGTCACCTACCTAGAGCGACGTGCGGGGGGGGGGGGGGGTCGGGGGGCTTGGGGGAGGGACTGGGCCACCCCCTAGCCAGATAGTATGTCCTCCCAGTTGGTAGACGCAGCACCAGTTCACCTGTCGGCCGCAGGCCCGCGGAGTCTGTGGCAGGCAGAGCAGGGTAGGGCGCTGCATTACGATTATTTTCCAGTGAAACGCAGCCGCATCACAATTATTTTTATAGGGAGGCACCACAAGTGGGAGGATGGGGGAGCGTGTCGGGGCACCATGGGGGGGGGGCACCACATGTTTTCTCGCCTGGAGTGCCAAGATGGCTAGAGGCGCCCCTGGGGCCATGACCCGTGAAACGTGTTGTCAGATTGCTTTTTGACATAAAAACTTTTTTCTGGTTGAACTGGTGTCTATATTATTATTATTATTTACAGTGGAGGAAATAATTATTTGACCCCTCACTGATTTTGTAAGTTTGTCCAATGACAAAGAAATGAAAAGTCTCAGAACAGTATCATTTCAATGGTAGGTTTATTTTAACAGTGGCAGATAGCACATCAAAAGGAAAATCGAAAAAATAACCTTAAATAAAAGATAGCAACTGATTTGCATTTCATTGAGTGAAATAAGTTTTTGAACCCCTACCAACCATTAAGAGTTCTGGCTCCCACAGAGTGGTTAGACACTTCTACTCAATTAGTCACCCTCATTAAGGACACCTGTCTTAACTAGTCACCTGTATAAAAGACACCTGTCCACAGAATCAATCAATCAAGCAGACTCCAAACTCTCCAACATGGGAAAGACCAAAGAGCTGTCCAAGGATGTCAGAGACAAAATTGTAGACCTGCACAAGGCTGGAATGGGCTACAAAACCATTAGCAAGAACCTGGGAGAGAAGGTGACAACTGTTGGTGCGATTGTTCGAAAATGGAAGGAGCACAAAATGACCATCAATCGACCTCGCTCTGGGGCTCCACGCAGGATCTCACCTCGTGGGGTGTCAATGGTTCTGAGAAAGGTGAAAAAGCATCCTAGAAGAACTACACGGGAGGAGTTAGTGAATGACCTCAAATTATCAGGGACCACAGTCACCAAGAAAACCATTGGAAACACATTACACCGCAATGGATTAAAATCCTGCAGGGCTCGCAAGGTCCCCCTGCTCAAGAAGGCACATGTGCAGGCCCGTCTGAAGTTTGCCAATGAACACCTGAATGATTCTGTGAGTGACTGGGAGAAGGTGCTGTGGTCTGATAAGACCAAAATAGAGCTCTTTGGCATTAACTCAACTCGCTGTGTTTGGAGGAAGAAAAATGCTGCCTATGACCTCCAAAACACCATCCCCACCGTCAAGCATGGGGGTGGAAACATTTTGCTTTGGGGGTGTTTTTCTGCTAAGGGCACAGGACAACTTAATCGCATTAACGGGAAAATGGACGGAGCCATGTATCGTGAAATCCTGAACGACAACCTCCTTCCCTCTGCCAGGAAACTGAAAATGGGTCGTGGATGGGTGTTCCAGCACGACAATGACCCAAAACATACAGCAAAGGCAACAAAGGAGTGGCTCAAGAAGAAGCACATTAAGGTCATGGAGTGGCCTAGTCAGTCTCCGGACCTTAATCCAATAGAAAACCTATGGAGGGAGCTCAAGCTCAGAGTTGCACAGAGACAGCCTCGAAACCTTAGGGATTTAGAGATGATCTGCAAAGAGGAGTGGACCAACATTCCTCCTAAAATGTGTGCAAACTTGGTCATCAATTACAAGAAACGTTTGACCTCTGTGCTTGGAAACAAGGGTTTTTCCACTAAGTATTAAGTCTTTTATTGTTACAGGGTTCAAAAACTTATTTCACTCAATGAAATGCAAATCAGTTGCTATCTTTTATTTAAGGTTATTTTTTCGATTTTCCTTTTGATGTGCTATCTGCTTCTGTTAAAATAAACCTACCATTGAAATGATACTGTTCTGAGACTTTTCATTTCTTTGTCATTGGACAAACTTACAAAATCAGTGAGGGGTCAAATAATTATTTCCTCCACTGTATTTATAAAGCGCTAACATATTCCGTGACGCTGTACAATGTAAGAAAACAAACAAGGGATACCTAATGATACAGCCAATGATATGCATCAAATAGGAACACTGATACAAAATACTGAACTGGTGATTACAATAGCAAAATTAACATGATGACTAAAATGTATAAATGTCTAACAGAGTGCAAGCAATTAAATTAATAGCATTCCATGACACAAAAGTGTGAAAGTCCTGCCCTTGCGAGCTTACAATCTAAAAAGAATAGGGTGGAAACAAGAGGTGGGGGAAGTATACAGTATACGTACAGGCAGTGCGTAATTAGGTTATTTAGTAAGGAGTAAATGTAGATGTGAGGTTGAAGGATGCTATATTTTCTGGAGAGGTAAGTAATTACCTCTCTTTTTATTATATGTTTTTATTTGCATTGAAAAATACCAAAATAGAACATACATTGGGCGCTTCCATCCTACCCATTACTGCTGAAAAATATTATTCCAACAGCATAAGGGAACTACACACTAGACAGAAGACAGAGCTTTCAGATGCAGATCCCTATAGCTGTGTGCATACATCTCAAATACTTACGTTTCTTCATACACTTATAAAGGAATTCATAAATGTGTTACTTTATTTCTTGACGGCTATGGCTTTCTAGGTTGGAGAATATAATTTGAAGCTTCTGTGTGAGCACATTAAAAGCAAGAAGCAGAAGAGGGATGCTAATGAGGTTATGCTTGTACCGCAGGTCTTTGGAAGGAAAGGTCAGGAAGACAGCGGCGCACACACATCCCGCCGTGCAGCGTGTGGGACTCATACCTTGAAATCGCACTGACTCTATGCAGATGTGGAGGAGGCAGAAGAAACACATCCGGAGTAACAGATCAATGCTCTTTCTGTCGTTATCTGATCATGCTATTTCGTATTTGTATCTTTCATGTCTGACATTTAAATAATCTCATTCAGTGTCATTTTTTAAACATAGTTTCTGACCCTCTCTTTTTATTTATAGCCAAACAAAATGTTCACATGATTACACATACAAAACAGAAATGTTATCAGGGCTGAGGACAGGAACTCAATAGTAGTATGCAAGATATTGTGCTCAGGGTCATTGTAAACATTAGGTGAAGTAGATGTTGGGAGCAGTTGAGGTAAACAGACAGACTTTTGCCCTGACTGCATCCATTGCCTGTATTTTCATGGAAAGTCGACTCACATCATGACTTTATCTATACAGTTAAAATATGTACTTTGCTCCGGGTGAGGACCAGCAAACCTATCAAACACACATCCTTGTGAATACATTAAGACAAGGGGAGATAACCTTCAGCTGTAACAAGATGAGTTCATCTCTTCTGAGAGGGCAAATGACTCAATGCTCTGCCTTTCTGCCCAGTGTAGGAATGTTTAGAGAGCTCACTTCACCTGAGGACACAGGAGGCTCAGCTGAAATGCCAAGACAATCTGTCTTGGTGCAGACCGTTGGTCATGGTTAGGCACTCCATCAAGTATTGTTAGGGTGCTTGATACTGTGGCATAGGCAATGCCCCTCCAAATTCAGCAATCCATTGTATCAGCACACCAAAAAGTTAGCCGGCAATTGTTTCGGGGGGCTCGCAGGGTGCCCTAACCACATCCCTTGATAAAGGGGGACCCTGCGTGGCCCCCAAAACAATTGTCGGCTAACTCTCTGTGGAAACATATGGCTCAATAAAAGAGCGTGCTTGATTGAAATATTGGTGTGCCGATACATTGGATTGCTCAATCGGTCCTGGTGGACTCTCAAAGAGCTGTGAAGATTCTGCAGGCAGAACCAGATCATCCACAAGGCAAACCTAGGCGGCTGCCTAGGGCCCGGAGAGAGTCTAGGGGCTGGGTGGATGCAAATCTTAATAAAAAAGCCAGGTGACCATCAGTGGTGGGCCAAAACTATCTTTCTTAGTGCCCCATTTCATTTTAATCCTTTTCTGTCTGCAGGTGATGATTACATCCTGTTGCACTTTATCAAACAAAGGAAACATTTGTTTAGGGTGCAATACCTCTTTAAACTTTCTATAGCTAATGATGTATGATATACAGTATTTTACAAAAGTGAAGTACACCTCTCACTTTTTTACGCTATTTTAATATGTATTTTCAAGGGACAACACTGAAGATATGACACTGATAAAATGCAATAGTCAGTGTGTAGCTTGAATAACAGTGTACGTTTGTTGTCCCATCAAAATAACTTAACACATATCTATTAAAGTCTAAATCGCTAGCATTTGACCTCCCTGAGGTTATGTTTGCCATTAGTGTTACAAGGTCTCAGGCATGAATGGGGAGCAGGTGTGTTCAGTTTGGTGTTATCGCTCTCATACTCTCTCATACTGGTCACTGGAAGTTTAACATGGCACCTCATGGTAGAAGACTCTCTGAGGATCTTAAAAAAAAAAAAGAAACTGAGTGTAAGGATCCCTCCTGTAGCGTATTCTGTCCGTTGCAGTGGAGCTGCAAATGGACAGTTCTGGCTTACATTCGGTTGTGCATTTGCAATGGGTCTCATGTCTTAGAATTACAGTCCACTCTAGTAAGACTTGATGAATCTCTGTCCAGTGAAGCAGAAACCATTGAAGCATTGTCCTCGTCAGCAAGTGTTTTGCATGCCTTGCCCTGTACACAGTCTGAATTGGCTAATGTTGTTGAATCCCTGTCTGATGTTGTAGCAGCCAGGGAACTCCAGCACTGTCCTCTGAATGTTTCAGAAGTCTTGCCCTGTAACATAGATAATTCTGACTTTCTGGTAAAAATAACAGAAGTCTCAGAATTTCAGTCCTGTTTAGTGAGTGTTCCTGAAATCATGCCTAGTATCTTGGAAAATTCTGGATCTCTGGCCAGTGTGGCAGAGGTTCCAGAGTCCTCTTCCTGTCCAGTGAGTTTCTCAGTCTTGCCCGGTTCAGTGGGGGTTGCTGCAATACTGACTTGTTTGGCAGCTCTTTTGAAACTCCAATCCAGTGTAGTTGACGATGAGTCTCTGTCCAGTTCAAAGGAGACTCTATCTAGTTCAGTGCATACATCAGAAGATTTGTCCTGTCCTGTTAACGGCCCTGAACATGACTTGTTAATATGTATCAAACGCAGATAGAACAGAGGCGCCAAAAAGAGTAAAAACACTATTACTTAAAAACAGTAAATAGAGGGAAGGTAAGGTGGACTTACCTCCCTCTAGCAGTGGACAACAAGACTCTGAGGTAGAGTAGAATGCATTTATTAAACAGTGTAACTCCTAAAGATGCAACGCGTTTCGCGGGCCACAGCACCGCTTCCTCAGGCTATACAGGAGTTCAAAAAAGCTGTATCCAATCCAAGTATTGAATGACCGCCTCTGTCAATACTTGGATTGGATACAGCTTTTTTGAACTCCTGTATAGCCTGAGGAAGCGGTGCTGTTTTTACTGTTTTTAAGTAATAGTGTTTTTACTCTTTTTGGCGCCTCTGTTCTATCTGCGTTTGATACATATTACTTATCCACCCTTGGTGGAGGGGTACGCCCCCTTTTTTTCCTATCTACAGAGAGCGACCTTTATACCCGAGTGGGGTCGGGTACCAATTCTCCCCACCTGCCTTTCAAGTGGTTGCCTGCTGGTGACCCTTTTTTGTGAGTATAATTCTGCACGAACTATCTAGACAGATTTTCTCTGTTAAAACTATATTGCACTATTGGGCTCTCTGTGCCCTGTTTTTTCTTTTGTTTTACATGACTTGTTAATAACCTTGGTAGAATCAGTGACCCCTAAGTCTGATTCTGTATTCTTTAGTGAGAGCAGGCGCGGAGCTAGGGGGGGGTCGGGGTAGGACAAATGCCCCGGGGCGCCGGGTCCCCAAGGGCGCCCAGCTGAGCTTAGGGGGGGTTTTTTTTTGGCTGAGGGGAGCAGCGCAGAGAAGAGAGAGAGCTGTGCGGACGGTGGGGAAGGGGGGCCATCTCCCCCCTCCTTCCCTCACCTTAGGTGCTCTCTCTCTCCCTCGCTGTCCCCTCCAATGTCTGTCCGGTGGCTGGCAGCGGCGGGCGGAACTCACCTCCGTCACGCTCCAGCGCCGCGTCGGAACACCGGCCGGAAGTTCGGGTGCGCAGCCGCTGCTCTGGTCTGGACCAGACCAGAGTAGCGGCAGATCCATCCGGCGCTGCGACGAGACGGAGGTAAGTTCTGCCCGCCGCTGCCAGACACCGGACAGACATTGGAGGGGACAGCGAGGGGGAGAGAGAGCAGCTCTTCTCTGCGCTGCTCCCCTCCTGCTGGGGAGGGGGACACCTGGCTACCTACTCTGGGCACCTATACCTCTGGCTACCTACTCTGGGCACATATACCCCTGGCTACTGGCTACCTACTCTGGGCACATATACCCCTGGCTACCTACTCTGGGCACATATACCCCTGGCTACTGGCTACCTACTCTGGGCACCTATACCTCTGGCTACCTACTCTGGGCACATATACCCCTGGCTACTGGCTACCTACTCTGGGCACCTATACCTCTGGCTACCTACTCTGGGCACATATACCCCTGGCTACTGGCTACCTACTCTGGGCACATATACCCCTGGCTACCTACTCTGGGCACATATACCCCTGGCTACTGGCTACCTACTCTGGGCACCTATACCTCTGGCTACCTACTCTGGGCACATATACCCCTGGCTACTGGCTACCTACTCTGGGCACCTATACCTCTGGCTACCTACTCTGGGCACATATACCCCTGGCTACTGGCTACCTACTCTGGGCACCTATACCTCTGGCTACCTACTCTGGGCACATATACCCCTGGCTACTGGCTACCTACTCTGGGCACCTATACCTCTGGCTACCTACTCTGGGCACATATACCCCTGGCTACTGGCTACCTACTCTGGGCACATATACCCCTGGCAACCTACTCTGGGCACATATACCCCTGGCTACCTACTCTAGGCACATATACCCCTGCCTACATATATTGGGCACATATACCCCTAACTACATATACTGGGCATATACCCCTGGCTACCTACTCTGGCCACATATAACCCTGGCTACCTACTCTGGGCACATATACCCCTGCCTACATATAATGGGCACATATACCCCTAACTACATATACTGGGCATATACCCATGGCTACCTACTCTGGGCACATATACCCCTGGCTACCTACTCTGGGCACATATACCCCTGCCTACATATATTGGGCACATATACCCCTAATTACATATACTGGGCATATACCCCTGGCTACCTACCCTGGGCACCTATACCCCTGGCTACCTACTCTGGGCACCTATACCCCTGGCTACCTACTCTGGGCACATATACCCCTGGCTACCTACTCTGGGCACATATACCCCTGGCTACCTACTCTGGGCACGTATACCTCTGGCTACCTACTCTGGGCACATATACCCCTGGCTACCTACTCTGGGCACATATACCCCTGCCTACATATACTGGGCATATATACCCCTGGCTACATATACTTGGCATATATACCCCTGGCTACATATACTGGGCATATATACCCCTGCCTATATATACTGGGCATATATACCCCCTGCCTACATATATTGGGCATATATACCCCTGGCTACATATACTGGGCATATATACCCCCTGGCTACGTGGACTGGGCATATATACCCCCTGGCTACTTATACTGGGCATATATACCCCTGGCTACTTATACTGGGCATATATACCCCTGGCTACATATACTGGGCATATATACCCCCTGGCTACATATACTGGGCATATATACCCCCTGGCTACTTATACTGGGCATATATACCCCTGGCTACATATACTGGGCATATATACTCCTGGCTACATATACTGGGCATATATACCCCCTGGCTACGTGGACTGGGCATATATACCCCCTGGCTACATATACTGGGCATATATACCCCTGGCTACATATACTGGGCATATAAACCCCTGGCTACATATACTGGGCATATATACCCCCTGGCTACATATACTTGGCATATATACCCCTGGCTACATATACTGGGCATATATACCCCTGCCTATATATACTGGGTATATATACCCCCTGCCTACATATATTGGGCATATATACCCCTGGCTACATATACTGGGCATATATACCCCCTGGCTACGTGGACTGGGCATATATACCCCCTGGCTACATATACTGGGCATATATACCCCTGGCTACATATACTGGGCATATATACCCCTGGCTACATATACTGGGCACATATACGCCTGACTATATATACTGGGCACATATTATTCTCCTGGCTACATATACTGGGCATATATACCACTGGCTACATATACTGGGCACATATACCTCTGGCTACATATACTGGGCACACATACCCCTGCCTACATATACTGGGCACATATACCCCTGGCTAACTGTTCTGTGGACATCTCTACCCCTGGCTACCTGTTCTGGGGACATCTATACCGCTGGCCACCTATTCTGGGGACATCTATACTGCTGGCCACCTATTCTGGGGACAACTATAGACCTGGGGCTACCTATTTTTGGGGAACCACGTCAGATTGAGTGTATTTTGGAGAACTGCTGCCAGGTGAGAGGCGTCTACCATATTAAGGGGGCATTCTACCTATTTATGTGAAATGCTGTCTATTTATGTGACTCATGACTGCTGAATTTGTCTTTTTGGGGGCCTCATGGTTACTGAATTTGTCTTGTTGGGGGCCTCATGATTTGTTGGGGGCCTCAAGATCGCTGAATTTGTCTTGTTGGGGGCCTCATGATTGCTAAATTTGTCTTGTTGGGGGCCTCATGATTGCTGAGTTGGTTATGTTGGGGGCCTCATGATTGCTGAATTTGTCTTGATGGGGGGGGGGGGGCTCATGATTGCTGAATTTGTCTTGGAACATGCTGGAAGGTACATACTGAGGGAGGGTGGGTGAGCGTGAGCCTGCTAACCTCCATATACATTTGGCTCCACCCATAACCACGCCCACAATTATTATGTGACCACGCCCCTTTTTGGCGCGCGCGCCGCAACCTTAACTTTGGGGGGGCGCATTAATAGTCTTTGTCCCCGGGCGCTGAAAATCCTAGCTACGCCTCTGAGTGAGAGTCCAGTGGCTGTAGAGTATAGTCATGATGATTTTCTGCCCAGTCCTGGTTTCGGTCCTATCGTGACTGACTCTGAGGTCCACAGTTCCTTGATGTGCCCAGAAGTTTCTCTTGTACCAGTTTGCCCAGAGGTGCTCTGTGTGCCAGAATGCCCAAGTGTGTCTTGTGCAGGGGCGCTCCTAGCTGCAGGCATTCTAGGCAGCGGCTTGGAGCGGCAAGGGAAGGGGAAGCGCCGCCGCAGGGGGGAATTCGCCGCTACTACAGTCACCGTCTGTGACAACTTGGAGCCCTCCGTGGTTTGTTTACACTTGTAACCACATGCTCCGCCGCTGCTGCCGCCTCTATGCGTGCCCCCAGCCAATAGGCATGACCTAGCACGCTAGCCACCTCCCAGTCCCACCCTTTTCTCCTCCTCTAGTAGCCCGGCCGCCCCCCTCTCCATAGTAGCAGCCGCACGAGTACTCTGTTTACCTCGTGCGTGGTGCCGCCTCTAGCTCCGCCCCCTCGCAAGCGTGACTCTCCGCCGCCCGACGGAATCCGGATGCTAATTGCCGGTGTGACAGAAACTGTGCCCTCCTGCTGAGCCCCCTGGCACTGCTTGTCTGCGCAGCAGTGCTGCCAAGGAGGACTGATGGACAGCAGCTGGAGGGAGAGGAGAGCGAGTAGAACAGATGGGCGGCTGGCACAGCTCCGGACAGAGTCTGCACAGATCCTCCAACATCCTACAGTCACTATCTCCTTCCTGCGTTCACTGGCCAGCCCCCACTGCTGATTTCATCAAAGAGCTGCCAGAGGGGTGTGACGTCCTGAAATGCAGGATCAGAGCAGGTGGTGAGCGAAGATCTCTCTAAGCTGGCCACTAACGGTCCAATTTCTAGCGAAAAATCGTTAGAGCGATCAGAAATTCTGATCGGATTGGTTGTAAATAATCTCCATTGGTGGACACAATCGATTATGAACGAGTGAAAAAAATGTCGCCCGAATGAATTTTCGTCAAACGAAAATTTGGATTTTCTTGGTGGTCGTGATAGATAGGAAGTAATGATTGGTTAGTTGATGGTGTAGTGAACGATTTTTCGTCCGATCAGAATTTCTGATCGTTCGAACGATTTTTTGCTAGAAATTGGACCGTTAGTGGCCACCTTTATAAGTGTGTTGTTATTGTGCTGCTGCTGCTGCTACTACTCCTCTGTGTGGTACAGTTATCTGCTTTTGCTGTGAACGTTATTAGCCTAGCCTCCTTAATATTCATGATGCAGCCACAACTTGTCATTCTGCTGGGAGGTAGTGTTGGATTTGTTGGTAAAGTTACTATGATATCTGTGTTGGAGTTGATCCATGATTACATGGATGATTAAGTATCCTATGTGTAAAAATGATTTAAAATTTGCACTTGATCTGTTGGGGGCATGTTGTCTGTGTTTCACATGTGGGGGACATATTATCTGCATTTGATGTGAAGGGGACTTGTTATCTGCGTATGACCTGCGGAGGACATGGTATCTGCGTATGACCTGCGGAGGACATGGTATCTGCGTATGACCTGCGGGGGACATGGCATCTGTGTATGACCTGCGGGGGACATGGTATCTGCATATGATCTGCGGGGGACATGGTATCTGCGTTTTGACCTGCGAAGGACATGGTATCTGCGTATGACCTGCGGGGGACATGGTATCTGCGTATGACCTGCGGGGGACATGGTATCTGCGTATGATCTGCGGGGGACATGGTGTCTGCCTATGATCTGCGGGGGACATGGTGTCTGCGTATGACCTGCGGGGGACATGGTATCTGCGTATGACCTGCGGGGGATATGGTATCTGCGTATGACCTGCGGGGGACATGGTATTTGCGTATGACCTGCGGGGGACATGGTATTTGCGTATGACCTGCGGGGGACGTGGTATCTGTGTTTGATGTGTGGGGGACATGGTATCTGTGTTTGATGTGCGGGGGACATGGTAACTGCGTTTGATGTGCGGGGATCATGGCAACTGCGTTCGATGTGCGGGGGGCATGGTATATGCATTTTAGCTGTGAGGGACTTGTTATCTGCATATGATCTGCGGAGGACATGTTGTCTGCTTTGACTTATGGGTGCCACATTATCTGAGTTTTATCGGGGGGGGGGGGGGGGGGGGCGCACCACAGGTTTTCTCGCCTGGAGTGACAAAATGGCTAGAGGCGCCCCTGGTCTTGTGTGTCAGCGTACTCAGATGCTTCCTTAGTGGTGATATGTTCTGATTTTGCCAGTCTGCCTGCATGCCCAGAGATGGTTCTGGTCCCTGAAAGCCCTGATCTCGATGTTTGTCCTTGTAACCTTACTCTGGAATTGCCCTAGGTTCCATAGGTGTTCTTGATAGTTCTCCATGTGAGCCTAAAGGGCTTTCTAGCCTCTTGGGACCTCTATGGATCTTCAAAGTTTTCTGGGAGATTTCTGCGGAAACCTGTCCTGGTGTCTTGGACTGGTTCGATAGTGGGTACTGTGTTGGAATGGACAGTTCCGGTGGGCTTTGCATTAAAAGGTTTGGCATTTTTGGACAGTCCATGAAAGGTGGTGAGTATCGCTCAGAGAGTTTCAGGGGGCTTTTTCCTGAAAATCACAGTTCTGATGGGTATCACACTGGAGCTTGTAGTACTGATGGGCATGGTTCTGGAGGTTCTGGTTCCGATTGGTTCGGTCTCGGTGTGCCTGATTCTGGAATTTGGTCTTGTCGGGCTGTCCCGACCTTCATGAGTTATCAGTCAGATCAGTTTTCTGGACTTTCTACGTCTGATTTTCTGGTTTGGGTGGTTCAGGAGAATTATGCCAGTTTCTATAGGCATCTGGAATCCGCCTTTAAAGGAGGTGGGTACTGTAAGGATCCCTCCTGTAGCATATTCTGTCCATTTCAGTGGAGCTGCAAATGGACAGTTCTGGCTTATCTGCTTGCATTCGGTTGTGCATTTGTAATGGGTCTTATTGTCATTTGCAATCGCTCTGCAGTTCTGGGCAGCTCAGGATGCTGTCATCATTCCATCAATTGCTTGTTGCAGCTGAGCTGCGGCCAGATAGCCTTGGATTTTCTGCATGCATGTTGTTACATAATTCTGCATGTATTTTTTATGGGGGTCCTTTGCATTCACAGCCAGCTAGCAAATGGTAACCAAGCCAGCTCATGATTGAGTGATTACCATTCAGCTGTGTGGATATTTGCATACCTGCATCCATTGGCTGATGCCAGCATAAAAGTCTGCCTCCCATTTCATACCCCGCCTGTCATTGTGGTCAGTACGCTGATCTACTGGGCACCTTGTTACTCTGTATAGTACTGTTATTGTAGTTCTATGAGACCTTATTACTTGTGCTTTAGCTAGTTCTTGATAAATATATATGCAGACTTGCTAATATATATTTATCCGTTAGTTGAGCTGTTTGTTCTTTTGCTTATTATTGTGTATTGCCTGGTTCCATGCTTGATGGACATTCGCTGCATCTGCGGTGGATCAGTGAAGTCCATTATCCAGATAGCTTGGATTCTGCCATCACCACTTTGGTGACTGTAGTATTCCTGCTACTCTAGTTTCTGGGAACGTAACTATAGGCTGCAGTTGCTATTAGTTACCTTCTATCCTGTAGTCTTGCCTTGGTGGATGCTTGCTGGTGACTGTTGTTAGCCTGCTTGCTCTGCTTGCTGGTGACTGTTAGCCTGCTTGCTCTGCTTCTGTGGACATGACTGTGAGCTGCAGTTGCTACTAGTTACGCTCCAATCTGTAATCCTGTCTTGTACCTGTCTGAAAGCTTGCTATTGCTAAGGCAGCACAGAGCGAACTAAGGCAGGGCAACATCGCACTGCGCTGCCATTGTGTTTTATTTGTGGCGATATCGGAAGCCCAAAGCTGCAGTTGCTCTGGACAGCCTGTGTAACCTCTTCCATTATCCAGCTCTTAGCCTTGTGCTGGGTGATCAGAAAGTATGACCCCCCAGCATTACACTGAGCTTCAGCACGGTTGCCAAGACCACACATTAGTTTAAAGAGAAATCGTGACCAAGAATTGAACTTCATTCCAATCAATAGCTGATACCCTCTTTCCCATCTTTCCCTTTTCACAAACGGATCATTAGGGGGCTCTGTATGGCTGATATTGTGGTGAAACCTCTCCCACAGTGTGATGTCAGGACCATGGTTCAGACATCACACTGTGGGAGCCTTGTTGCATTGTGCCAAAAAAGAGAGCAGCATTTCCTTCCACTGACATTACCTTCCAGCAGTAAAAATGTCACCATGTGATAAATGTCAGAATGTAAATCAGAGAGAGGAAAGATTTTACAATGGGCAAACACTGACTGAATCATTTATTCATAATTATTGTAAAAATAAAGCCCTTTTTTAATTACATTATTTTCACTGGAGTTCCTCTTTAACAGGACAGGTTTCATTCAGAACAGGCCTTGCCATGAGTTCTGGCAGCACTGCTGCAAAGGTTAAAGGGGTGGGGCCTGTTAGCGAGCAGACCGCACACTGCATCAAATTGGCTTGCACGGCTTGTCCCATAAGGAAGCCACTTCCTCCTGGTACATCTCCAAGACTAGTTATATATAGGATATGATTGATATGGCTATCAATGGGTTAAAAATGTGTGCTTCTGCAATGTCACCATGTTTAGATCTTCCCGGATCTGTACAAGTGGATTAGGTGGCTAAACAATAGAAAATAAAGTGTAGGGCTAAGAGGACTGTACATTTTGTCAAGGTAACTTTTTTGTTTAAAAAAACAAAACAAAACTTAAATGTACTAAAAATCCTTGCATTCAACCCACTCCATAAAATCACCCAATGTTAAGAATAAAAATACCTTCCCATTGTAATGTGGACAATCCATTTCTATAACACAGATTAAGATAGGAGAGCTCCATTTGCAGGGATTGCTGTAGTGGAAACTATTTGTAAACTGCACCACCTGCTCTTTACTGCTTTCTATGTGAAGTGAATTAAGATAGACAGAGATAACCGAGCTCTTTCGCAAAGCCGCCATATGACTGTAATCACAAAGGCCAGCCAGCAAGATAACACTTCCTCACCCAGCAAGGAACACTGCTAATGCTTCAGTGAGATTGTCACAGCTGCCTAGGACAAGGCAGAGATATCCGAGTTATGAATTGTAGAGCTACACCAAGCTACATGTTACAGTGAATACATTGTCTTGGGATAAAAAACTCATTCCATAAGGCTTAAACCTTCAAAGCATGCATTGCACCCAAGTACATGAAGTGCTGCTATGCATGCCTGCCATAAGCTTTCAGTATTCCTCACTGTAAGCTAATCCATCATATCGACATGAGAAGCTATTGGAGTGAGAATCAGCATCTCCTGGGGGCTAGTGCCTGCTGTGATGCAAATTCTTTAACTAGTGAAAGCAACAGTAACAGATATAAGCAGAATCTACTAATTCTACTCCACTAAAATAACTGCAGTCAAGAGGGAGGGAGGATTGGGGCCCGTTTCCACTAAACACATTGCTATGTGGAAACCACTCCGCATCGCAACGCAAGGAAACTGCAACCAATTCAGGTCAATGAAGTACTTTCCATTGATGCAAATTTACCTACGCGATCCGGCGCGATGCAAAGCGGGGGAAATTATGGATAGCATGCTGTAGTTTTCCGTAGCACGCATACGAGTCCCCATAGCCGCCAACGGGTTGTCATCCGGTTGTACGGACAACAACCAGAAGTACCTGCGGAGTGCATGGTAACCAATGCTCGGAGCCTTGCAAATAAAATAGACGAACTAGAGTTCATTCTGAATGACAAAGGCTATGACATTGTGGGAATAACCGAGACATGGATGGATGAAAGCCATGACTGGATAGCTAATTTAAAAGGATACAATGTGTTTAGGAGGGATAGAACAGGGAAAAAAAGGTGGAGGGGTTTGTCTCTTTGTTAAAAATTCTTTTACAGCTGTCCTCAACGATGAGATGGAGGAAGATTGCGAAGATGTGGAGTCCGTTTGGGTAAATATTCATGGTGGAAATAAAAGTTGCCAATTGCTTATTGGGGTATGCTACAGACCACCTCTTATTAATGAAGCTGCAGAACTGCGATTACTACAGCAGATTGAAAAAGCTGCAAGTAAAAACGAGGTCATAATTATGGGCGACTTCAACTTTCCAGACATTGACTGGGGTATTGAGGCTACCCATTCTGGTAAAAGCAGCAGATTTCTGGCAGCACTACAGGACAATTACTTGACTCAAATGGTAACGGAACCAACTAGGGGAAATGCGTTACTGGATCTGATCATTTCTAATAGACCAGATAATGTATCAAATGTGCAGGTTCAAGAACATTTGGGAAATAGTGATCACAACATGATAACGTTTGATCTGGTGACTGATAGGCCACGGGGCAGCGGGACCACTAAAACTATGAATTTTAGAAAAGCAAGGTTCAATCAAATTAGGCAGGCACTAAGTTTGGTGAACTGGGATAATGTACTACAAGGGGACGACACTGAAGGGAAATGGCAAGCTTTTAAACGTATTCTCAATCAATATTGTAGTATGTATATCCCATATGGAAACAAAATGTCTAGGAATAAAAAAAGGCCTCTATGGATGAATAGAAAGGTTAGGGATAAAATGAAGAGGAAAAAGAATGCCTATAAGGTCCTAAAACAGGAGGGGACTGAGGCTGCACTAAGCAATTATAAGGAGTGCAATAAAAATTGTAAAAAAGAAATTAGGCTGGCAAAGATCGAAGCTGAAAATCAAATCGCTAGGGATATCAAATCTAACCCAAAAAAGTTTTACAAGTACATCAACTCTAAAAAAAGAAAGGTTGACTGTATAGGAATTCCTAAAGGATGAGGGTGGGAACTCAATGGTGGATGACCAAGGTAAGGCAGAGTTATTAAATGCTTTCTTTGCTTCTGTCTTCACAAAGGAAACAGCACTGTTGCAAATTACAGAGGCAGAAGAGTCTTAATCTTCTAACTGTAATATTAAATACTTAACACAGGAAGAAGTAAAGGCAAGACTAAATAAATTAAAAATAGACAAGGCACCTGGCCCGGATGGCATGCATCCTCGGGTCCTAAGAGAATTAAGTTCAGTTATAGCTAAGCCCCTTTATCTTATCTTTTGTGACTCTCTTGCAACTAGCAGAGTCCCAGTGGATTGGCGTACAGCCCACGTTTTCCCATTATTTAAGAAGGGCAAAAAATCTGATCCAGGAAATTATAGACCTGTAAGCTTAACATCAGTTGTATGCAAACTATTTGAGGGGTTACTAAGAGATACTATACATGACTTCATAGTAGAAAATAATCTTATTTCTCAGCATCAACATGGGTTTACTAAAGACAGGTCCTGTTTGACTAACATGCTCAGCTTTTATGAGGTAGTGAATGCTAATATGGATATTGGGAATGCTGTAGATGTGATATACTTGGACTTTGCAAAGGCCTTCGACACTGTTCCCCACAGAAGTCTGGTGCAAAAGTTGAGGATGCAAGGACTGGGGAAGAGTTTGTGTGCATGGATAGGGAACTGGCTAATGGACAGAAAACAAAGAGTTGTGGTCAATGGATCGTACTCAAAATGGGAGACTGTTAGCAGTGGGGTCCCACAGGGGTCTGTACTGGGTCCAGTGCTCTTCAATTTATTTATTAATGACCTAGTAGATGCAGTAGTGAGCAATGTTGCTATTTTTGCAGATGATACAAAATTGTGCAGAATCATCAACTCTCAGGAAGATAGTGTCATATTGCAACAGGATCTGGATAGGATGGCTATATGGGCACATACATGGCAGATGAAATTCAATGTTGACAAATGTAAAGTCATGCATTTTGGTCGTACCAATGGTCTAGCACCATACAAAATAAATGGGATACAGTTGGGAACATCAAACTTGGAGAAGGACTTAGGAGTACTCATCGACAACAAGTTAAATAATCGTACTCAATGCCAAGCCGCTGCAGCTAAAGCGAACAAAATTTTGGGATGCATTAAAAGGGAAATAAAAACTCGAGATGCTAGCATAATATTGCCCCTGTTTAACTCTCTAGTAAGGCCACATCTGGAATATGGAATTCAGTTCTGGGCACCACATTACAAAAAAGATATTGCAGTTTTAGAGCAGATGCAGAGACGAGCTACAAAATTGATACGTGGGATGGAAGGTCTCGCTTACCAAGAAAGGTTAGATAAACTGGGTTTATTTAGTCTAGAGAAAAGACGCCTTAGAGGAGATCTAATTAACATGTATAAATATATTAGAGGGCAATATAATAGCTTGGCGGATGAGCTTTTTGTCCCTAGGCCTTCTCAAAGGACTAGAGGACATGAGCTGCGCATGGAGGAAAAACGTTTTAGCCATTTATTTAGGAAAGGGTTCTTTACAGTAAGAGTGGTTAAGATGTGGAATGCATTGCCACAGGAAGTCGTTATGGCAAACTCTTTACCTGCATTTAAAGGGGGCTTAGATGCTTTCCTTGCGTTGAAAGACATCCATGGCTACAATTACTAGGTTATGCCTAATGATGTTGATCCAGGGATTTTATCTGATTGCCATCTGGAGTCAGGAAGGAATTTTTCCCATTTGGGGCTAATTGGACCATGCCTGGTGGGGGTTTTTTCGCCTTCCTCTAGATCAACAGGGGTATGTGGGGGACGGGCTGGAGTTGTACTTTGTACTGGTTGAACTCGATGGACGTATGTCTTTTTTCAACCAAAATAACTATGTAACTATGTAACTATGTAACTATGATGCGAGGCGATGAGGCGATCACCTCGCATGCTAAACGCTAGTGGAAACCGGCCCTTAGAGAGTTTGTAAACTGTTAGAATGGCTCAGAGCTTTAAAAATGCCCTTGAGAGCTTCTCTTGATTTTCAACTTAACCACTTAAGGACTGCAGTCATAAAACCCCTTAAGGACCAGAGCCTTTTTTTCCATTCAGACCACTGCAGCTTTCACGGTTTATTGCTCGCTCATACAACCTACCACCTAAATGAATTTTACCTCCTTTTCTTGTCACTAATACAGCTTTCTTTTGGTGCTATTTGATTGCTGCTGCGATTTTTACTTTTTATTATATTCATCAAAAAAGACATGAATTTTGTAAAAAAAAATGGCTTTTTTTACTTTCTGTGCTGACGTTTTTCAAATAAAGTAAAATTTCCTATACATTTGAGCGTGAAAGTTATTCTGCTACATGTCTTTGATAAAAAAAACCATTCAGTGTATATTTATTGGTTTGGGTAAAAGTTATAGCGTTTACAAACTATGGTGCAAAAAGTGAATTTTCCCATTTTGAAGCATCTGCGACTTTTCTGAGCACCTGTCATGTTTCATGAGGTGCTAAAATTCCAGGATAGTATAAATACCCCCCAAATGACTCCATTTTGGAAAGAAGACATCCCAAAGTATTCACTGAGAGGCATGGTGAGTTCATAGAAGATTTTATTTTTTGTTACAAGTTAGCGGAAAATGACACTTTGTGACAAAAAAAAGGGGAAAAAAAGTTTCCATTTCTTCTAACTTGCGACAAAAAAAATGAAATCTGCCACGGACTCACTATACTCCTCTCTGAATACCTTGAAGTGTCTACTTTCCAAAATGGGGTCATTTGTGGGTTGTGTTTACTGTCCTGGCATTTTGGGGGGTGCTAAATTGTAAGCACCCCTGTAAAGCCTAAAGGTGCTCATTGGACTTAGAGCCCCTTAGCGCAGTTAGGCTGCAAAAAAGTGCCACACATGTGGTATTGCCGTACTCAGGAGAAGTAGTATAATGTGTTTTGGGGTGTATTTTTACACATACCCATGCTGGGTGGGAGAAATATCTCTGTAAATGACAGACACTGACATCTTTAGGAATCAAGGGACAAGCACATTCCTGGATCTCCTCTTATCTCTCTGGACGCTCTTACACTGTCTCCTTCTCTAACACCAATTCCTCTCCACACCCACTGTCTGTTGGTGTACCTCAAGGCTCTGTTCCTGGGCCACTTCTTTTCTCAATCTACACCCGTGGCCTGGGACAACTAATTAACTCTTTTGGCTTCCAGTGTCACCTCTATGCGGATGACACCCAAATCTATCTCTCAGCTCCTGACCTGTCCTCACTACTATCCAGAGTCCCCGACTGTCTACGTGCCGTTTCTGCATTCATGTCCTCCCGCTTCCTCAAACTCAACATGACTAAAACGGAAATTGTGATTTTTCCACCATCGCTATCTTCACCCCCACCAATTGCAACCATAACGGTAGACAACACCGCAATAACCTCAACCACTGAGGCCCGCTGCTTGGGGGTTATACTTGACTCAGAGCTCTCCTTTAAACCTCACATTGCCTCATTAACCACCACCTGCTATTTCCAGCTCAAAAATATATTCCGTATCCCTCCCTTCCTCACACAAGAAGCCACCAAAATGCTTGTTCATGCCTTAATCATCTCCTGCCTAGACTACTGCAACACCCTGCTCTGTGGCCTACCAAAAAACAGGCTAGCACCTCTCCAATCCCTTCTAAATTCAGCGGCCCGCCTCATTCACCTTTCCACACGCTCTTCCGATGCAGCCCCACTGTGCCATTCTCTCCACTGGTTACCCATTACCCAGAGGATCCAGTTCAAACTCCTGACTCTAACATACAAAGCCCTCCACGAGTTGTCTCCTCCATACATCTCCTCACTAATCTCAAGATATTGCCCCTCCCGCAACCTTCGCTCCTCCCAAGAAATTCTCCTGGCCTCTAAGCTGATCACCTCCTCTCATGCTCGCATCCAGGACTTTACACGAGCATCACCCCTTATCTGGAACTCTCTTCCACAGCCTATACCTCATGCTCCAAACCTGGACATCTTCAAACGCACTCTTAAAACACACCTTTTCAGACAAGCTTATAACATTCTATAGCCCTTATTTACTTCTCTGTCACAATGTAATCAGAGGCAAAGAATCACTGCCTCATCCATCCTCCACCCCCTTACCTAGTGTGTCCCGCACAACCCATTAGATTGTAAGCTCGCAAGGGCAGGGTCATCCTCCTAATGTTTACTGTTCTTGTAACAATATTTGTGCTGCTTGGAACTCTGCTGTACATTTGTTAGTTGTATCTATGTTCCCCTTGTCGTCTTATTGTGCTTTGTAAAGCGCTGCAGAATATGTTGGCGCTATATAAATAAATAATAATAATAATAATAAAAATGACAATTTTTTGATTTTTTTCTACACACAATTGTCCATTTACAGAGATATTTCTCCCACTCAGCATGGGTATGTGTAAAAATACACCCCAAAACACATTATACTACTTCTCCTGAGTACGGCGATACCACATGTGTGGCACTTTTTTGCACCCTAACTGCGCTAAGGGGCCCAAAGTCCAATGAGTACCTTTAGGATTTCAAAGGTCATTTTGCGACATGTGGTTTCAAGACTACTCCTCATGGTTTAGGGCCCCTAAAATGCCAGGGCAGTATAGGAACCCCACAAATGACCCCATTTTAGAAAGAAGACACCCCAAGGTATTCCGTTAGGAGTATGGTGAGTTCATAGAAGATTTTATTTTTTGTCACAAGTGTGTGGGCGGGTGATTGGGTGCCCTAGGGGCAGATAGGGGTCTAATCTGATGGGTAGCAGTGACAGGTGGTGACAGGGGGTGATTGATGGGTAATTAGTGGGTGTTTAGAGGAGAGAACAGATGTAAACAGTGCACTTGGGAGGTGATCTGACGTCGGGTCTGCAGGCAATCTAATGGTGTGGGTGGGTGATCAGATTGCCCGCAAGGTTAGGGGCTGATTGATGGGTGGCAGTGACAGGGGGTGATTGATGGGTGGCAGTGACAGGGGGTGATTGATAGGTGATTGACAGGTGATCAGTGGGTTATTACAGGGAAGAACAGATGTAAATAATGCACTGGCGAATTGATAAGGGGGGGTCTGAGGGAAAT
Source organism: Hyperolius riggenbachi (assembly GCF_040937935.1). Lineage (NCBI taxonomy): Eukaryota > Metazoa > Chordata > Amphibia > Anura > Hyperoliidae > Hyperolius > Hyperolius riggenbachi. Next base: position 183,394,820 of record NC_090647.1, read on the forward strand.
CTGAGCGTGTGGGCGGGTGATTGGGTGCCCGCAAGGGGCAGATTAGGGTCTAAACTGATGGGTAACAGTGACAGGTGGTGATAGGGGGTGATTGATGGGTAATTAGTGGGTGTTTAGAGGAGAGAACAGATGTAAACAGTGCACTTGGGAGGTGATCTGACTGCGGGTTTGCGGGCGATCTAATGGTGTGGGTGGGTGATCACATTGCCCGCAAGGGGCAGGTTAGGGGCTGATTGATGGGTGGCAGTGACAGGGGGTGATTGATGGGTGGCAGTGACAGGGGGTGATTGATAGGTGATTGACAGGTGATCAGTGGGTTATTACAGGGAAGAACAGATGTAAATAAGGCACTGGCGAATTGTTAAGGGGGGTCTGAGGAAAATATGAGCGTGTGGGCGGGTGATTGGGTGCCCGCAAGGGGCAGATTAGGGTCTAATCTGATGGGTAACAGTGACAGGTGGTGATAGGGGGTGATTGATGGGTAATTAGTGGGTGTTTAGAGGAGAGAACAGATGTAAACAGTGCACTTGGGAGGTGATCTGACTGCGGGTTTGCGGGCGATCTAATGGTGTGGGTGGGTGATCAGATTGCCCGCAAGGGGCAGGTTAGGGGCTGATTGATGGGTGGCAGTGACAGGGGGTGATTGATGGGTGGCAGTGACAGGGGTGATTGATAGGTGATTGACAGGTGATCAGTGGGTTATTACAGGGAAGAACAGATGTAAATAATGCACTGGCGAATTGATAAGGGGGGTCTGAGGGAAATCTGAGCATGTGGGCGGGTGATTGGGTGCCCGCAAGGGGCAGATTAGGGTCTAATCTGATGGGTAACAGTGACAGGTGGTGATAGGGGGTGATTGATGGGTAATTAGTGGGTGTTTAGAGGAGAGAACAGATGTAAACAGTGCACTTGGGAGGTGATCTGACGTCGGGTCTGCAGGCGATCTAATGGTGTGGGTGGGTGATCAGATTGCCCGCAAGGGGCAGGTTAGGGGCTGATTGATGGGTGGCAGTGACAGGGGGTTATTGATGGGTGATTGACAGGTGATTGACAGGTGATCAGGGGGGATAGATGCATACAGCACACAGGGGGGGTCTTGGGGGGGGGTCTGGGGAGAATATGAGGGGTGGGGGGTGATCAGGAGTCCCCAGGGAGCAGTTTAGGGACAAAAAAAATAGCGTTGACAGATAGTGACAGGGAGTGATTGATGGGTGATTAGGGGGGTGATTGGGTGCAAACATTGGTCTGGGGGGTGGGCAGGGGGGGGGGGGGGTCTGAGGGGTGCTGTGGGTGATCAGGGGGCAGGGTGGGCAGATCAGTGTGTTTGGGTGCAGACTAGGGTGGCTGCAGCCTGCCCTGGTGGTCATTCAGACACTGGGACCGCCAGGGCAGGAGGCAGCCTGTATATTACACTTTGTAAACATTACAAAGCGTATTATACGCTTCCTATGCAGCGATCGTCTGGTTAACAACCCGCCGGCGCTTCCGATTGGCCGGCGGGTTGACGTTGCGGGTGGGCGGAGCCTATTGCCGATGGATGCGCGCGCATCTCAGCGCAAGATCCCCGGCAAAACAGTGCCCCAGGACCCGACGCCATTCTACGTTACGTGGTCCTGGGGCTGCCACTTTGCCGCCGCCAATATGCAGTAGGTTACTAACAAGTGGTTAAACTGATGTATTTTTTCTTCTGAGAATTTTTTGTCCTAAGTGAGCATGTTTATTATTTTTAAGGAAAATGTATTCTTTCTGTGAATTTCAGCCAAATAGCTTCCCTGTGTGACTTTGCAAGCCCTATGACCACGTTGTCTCCCTTTGTGTGAAATGGCCCTTTTCTCTCTCAGAACTTAACCTCCCTAGCGGTATTGGCAGATATACACGTCAATACAAAACATGCTGTGATCAGCATTGACGTGCATACACATTAATACTCCCCTGCACTGTATACTAGACTCTTGCTTGACACATTTTGGCATGTTACAGGAAAAAAAAGTTATGAAAATGAATTGGATGACTTTTTGCACTGAAATTCTGGGGAAATTGAACGCCAGGGAGGTTTTTAAGGGAAAGCAAGAAGAGTATGTGAAAAGCCTGGACTTTCTCAAGGCAGAAGTAGAGAGAGTTAATCAAACCTGGGGACAGACAGATTTTCTTTCTGGGTAAAACCTTGCCTGCATTCTTAACATAAAAAGGACTCTAACTTGTAGAAAGTCTCTGATGTGTAAGATGTTCTACCTTTGAAATAAAACCTTTCTCATGCTTTAAAAATTAAAAAGGAAGCTTGCGTGTGTGGCTTCTCCTGTGTATTATAAGGTTTATTTTCTCAGTGAAAGCAATAAAAGAATTGCCTCTTCTCACATGTGGGACTTTTATGGCTTCTATGAAGATCTCCTTTCTGCGTGAAATCTTCCTTGTACAATATGAGCATGAGAAATGAAATTTCTCCTCTGGCTTTATCAGGTTTTTTATCTTTTTTTTTAACTTTAATTTTTATTAAAAGATAAACAAAAGACATCATACATACAGCATCCTAATCATGAACTATACTGTACAACTGAGGTCAGAGCAGTGAAACATTAAACCCAAACAACTACAGTAAACCAGACAAAGCACCCAAATTAGTCACATATCCTTTTGGCAAAACCAACAACTAAGTAGCTTTCCTTAGTGTCTCTGGTGCTGGTAGTTAGCCACACTATTCGTGGAACTGTAAGTAGGAAAATAACATAATAAACAGTCTAAAATAACACAATAATAAAGAGCAAGAGGAAATAACCTAGCTAAGTCTGGTTATGATGAAATCTGTAACAAGCACTATATACTGTGTGTGTGTGTGTGTGCGTGCGTGCGTGCGTGCGTGCGTGCGTGCATGCGTGTGTGTGTGTGTGTGTGTGTGTGTGTGTGTGTAAGGTGGTAACATCAGCACACCAAAACGGTAAATAACATTGATTAATTAAATTACATTGCAGGGCTTGGCCCACTCAGACAAACTCTGAGTAATCTGTCAATTTGCAAGTAGTTTAAACACTCACTGTAATCTTTCTCTGCAAGCTCTAGGGAAAACCTATTAATCAGACGGTCTGTTTCTATGCCATATATTCTTTCCAACTTTAAATTATACCTGGCCTGATTCAATACCTGAGCAAAAGAGGGTACCTCAATACTCTTCCAGAGAGAGCATATCCTATGCCTAGTTGCAGCTAATAAATGAAAGATAACTTTCATCCAATCCTATATTTAACAGGGTCAATAGAGGTGATAGTTGAAAGGGGGAGTTTAATAAAAATGGCTATGTAGCCTTGGACTTCATGCCATATATCTTTTAGATGCGGACACCCCCAAAGTATGTGCAACACTGCCAATATGGACACACTGTCGCCATTAAAATTTGGAAGAGGAAGGGTAAAAAGACACCATTTTTTGAGGCGTTAGTTAACATTTTTAAGTATTTTTATTGCAGGGACTCCCAATGCAATAGACAATGCGAATATTAAGAAGCTGACTTTTTTCCATGTTAATTTGTAAGTCACATGACCATGAATGTAAATATTTATTGAGCTTACTCACTTTATGACTAACAAACTCCCTGTACCACAGAGATATACCACCTGTCAACAAAATTGCACTATTCAAGAAAGCAATAGCATCACTGCAAGGTGTGGGAACAGTGAATTTAAGCATTTGTATCCAATGCATTACCCTAATGTAGGAAAAATGCTTCTTATCACTAAGACCAAATTTACTTTTAATCATGTTGAAATCCATCAATTTGCCTTTAGACCAAAGATTATTTAGGGAATTTATACCCGCCTTGTTTCATGCAGTAAAATCTATACCCCATGAGGCTAGCTACCGTTTTAAGGGTGACTTGTATTGGGATACTATCTTTTGGATGAAACTGAATATGTTGCTTCAGAAATGTCCAGGCCTTAATTGTTGCTAAATATGATTTATGTTATGAATTAAGTAATTTTGCTCCCAACAGAGCACCTACTAGCACATATTTGAGAGGGATCTTGATACCCACTTCCTCAATGGATATCAAAGATTTACCTGCACTACTTTGTCAACAAAAATATTGATTGATCCAATAATGGTAAATCTCCGTGTCAGAAAAACCTTATCAATTGTTCAGTACATGAAACCTCACACTTAGCCAGAGAGTCCAATTCAGCTTTCACATCGAGCAATAACGGAGCTAAATTATAATCATACTATTTAGGTTTTTATCCCAGTTTGCGAGCTTCTCTGGACTCTCCATTAACTCATCCAAATCTGTTGCTATGCCTGTGAATCTGCCTCCCATGCAATTTAAACTTTTGGAAGCTAATTTTGATTTGATTTGGCAGAAAAAGAAATTTAAATACTTAGGTATTTTTCTAACCCCATCTTTCAGTCAGCTGTTTGAAGTCAATTATTCCCCCTATTTCAACAAGTTATTTCTATACTTAAAACTTGGGCCCCATTTAAAACCTCTTGGTTAGGTCGTGTAATTGCCTGTAAGATGTGTAATGATCTGTGGGCGATTTCCAGTCAGCGCACACCACGTGCGCTGAAGCAGAAGGAGATCCCCACAATCACAGAAGCAAAGTACCCAGTATATATTTGTAGAGGAGAATTCCAACCAGCAGGTGGAGCTGTGGAGTACAGAGGAATAAGTCCTCTGTACAGCCACAGATGTCAGATTGAAATTGCATGATTAAGCAAGACTGGGCAACACAGTAGCAACTCAGAAGAAAGCAAGAACAGAGACAGACTAGGTGAATGTCTACCAATCTAGTCGCCACCCAGCGACGGTAGACATATCACATCAGAACAGACCAGAGTAAGAAAGCTAATTGCAAGAGAGGCGATTGCTATCAGCAACACCAGACTGAGCAAAGACAGAGCATGAACTGAGTAAGGAAGACACATCAAATAACTTCAATCTGAACGCCAAGGAAAATAACAAATGAACTGGTTAAATGCGGTCACCGCACGTTATGCGCAACAGTGACAAGCGCGTTAATTTTACGGTCACCGCACGTTAAGCGCAACAGTGACAAAACCCACCAACCCTGACTAACAAATGAACACGGAGAACAAAGACAAACAGATAGTGGGAACACTTGCTAATCGGTTGTCTCACACCAGACAACAGCAAGCTTTCATTCCAGACAAGACAGACTGAAGGAGTAACCAGTAGCAACCGCAGCTAAGGTTATACTCCAAGATACAGACAAGAGAGTAACGCTTGCTAATCAGTTGCCTCACACCAGACAACAGCAAGCGTTCGTTCCAGACAAGACAGACTGAAGGAGTAACCAGTAGCAACCACAGCTAAGGTTATACTCCAAGATTCAGACAAGGGAGATCCACCGCCTCTAACGCTAGGGCGAATGCGATCTAGGAACAGGACAGAATGATTCACTATCAGCCACCGCTGGTGATAGTACAATCGCACGGACAAGACAAGACAGAATAGGTAGTACAAATAATAAACAAACCTGACTGAACTAATAGGAGTGCAAAGTGCACTCCCCAAGAATTAACTACACTAGAATATAGCAACAAAGAAGCTGAGGCTCTAAAGTTAGTCTCCCTAAACAGGAACTATGACGAGCAAGGAATTCTGGGAGGAAGTGACCTTTATACTGGAAACCTTCAAAGGAAGCAGACAAGCAGATTGTAAGATAAGTAGATGCAAATCAGTCAGCCTTGCAAACTGACAAAAAGGCCTCTTTTCCCTGGACTGAACTATGCAACCTGCATAGGAAACAAAACTGTCCAGGGAATCAAGGCCAGCAGAGCGGATTCTGACAAGATGATATTACTGCCTAAACTTTTGAATGCTTTTCGGATGTTACCCATTTCCCTAACTAAATGTACTTTGGCACCCATCCAATCAGCTTTTAATAAATTCCTTTGGGACAAAAAACCACCTCGGGCAAGGGCCACAGTTTTATATAGGCATGGCTATCAGGGGGGAATTGGACTTCCATCATTATGGCATTATCACTTAGCTGCCCGCCTAAATCATATTTTAGACTGGGGTCTTACCTCTTTTCATCCTCTCTGGTGGGGATTTGAGGCTCAATCAGTTCAGCCATTTAGGCTCCCCTATCTTATTCATAAAAATTCTCCTGAAATGCTTCAAAATATCTCCAAATTTAATAAAGTAGTTGCCCACTTATTACGCTTTTGGACTCGGGTGCTCTCTCAATTTGACTTAGTTAGAACCCCTTCTCCTAAACTTACTTTTCTGGCAGGGGGGCAGGTTCATTTCATTTCAACAGTTTCGGTTTGGTAGAGATGCTCCATGGGATGAAGATTTTCCATATCTCCAAATTCTGCATTTTCTAAGTTCCCAGTTCCCTCATTATTCCTTATCTGACCCCCTTACATTTGAATCTATGTATGATAGGGGCACTAGACAGCCGGGTACTATATCCTTACTTTACCAATTGTTGCTATCAAAATTCACTGCTGGTTCATTGTCTTATATGAGAGCATGGGAGCAAGACCTGCAGATACATATAGATAATACCCAATGTATTTCATGTTGGACTAACGTGGCTTCTGTCACTCGCTCTTCAATATTAAAGGATACGGCGGTGAAGCTTATGATGAGATGGTATTACACCCCCACTCACCTTCATCGAATTTTTCCTAATAGTTCCTATGTTTTAGAGGTTGTGGAGCTTTGGGTACTCATTCCCATATTTTTGGGGATTGCCCAACTGCATAATGGTTTTGGAATAATTGGCAACAATTATTTTTTGAAGTCTCGGGTGTTCGCCCCACTCTTACAGGAATATTATGCCTGTTATATGTTCATGATCCATCAATTCCTAAACAATTTTCCAAATTTTATAACTATATGTTGCTGGCAGGTCATTGGTCCATTTCCATTGTTGGAAATCTACAGGTCTGGATATTCGGTTGGTTGGAGATAGACTAGATAATATTATGTTAACTGATAGGCTTTACTATCTAAGCATTGAAAATATTGATAAGTTTCATAGTTTGTGGGATAATTGGATTGAACATAGAAGGCTGCATCTAACCTAAGTCTTTCACTTCTTTGTTGAATGGACATTATCATTTATACTATGATTATAATATTCATATTTTGTAACTCAATATTAGCCTGTGATTGTATTCTGTATCTTTGGCTTTTACCTCTGCATTTTGATACATGTTGTATCGAAGCTGTGTTTGTTTATATTTTTGACTTGATCAATAAACATGTCTAATACTAAAAATTATAGTCGTACAATCCTAATGTAGATTTGGAAATTTGGACCCCAAGATTTTGAACACTATTTTTTTTCCCAAGTGAAGGGATATAGAGAGGATAAATGTTTCTTTGAGTAACTTGTCAGATTAACACCAAGGATCAAGGATTTATTAGAATTTACCTTATAATAAGATATCTGAGAGATATTATCCAAGCAATGCACAATATGAGGCAAGATATGCACTGGATCTGTTACTATGAGGATCACATCATTGTCAAAAAGGCCGATTTTGTTAATTTGATTGCCAACCCTAACCCCCCGATTTCAATTACAGAGGTGCTTGGCTCTTTAACAGATCTGTATTAGTTGATTCCAATTATTGCCTAATGAAGCGGGATTGAACCTGCGAAAAGCATTGTACTGCGGAGTACTTGAATAAAACTTATTGTTGACAAAAAATCAATAGAATTTGTCTCTACTGATTGGAGAGGTAATTCCACCACTACCTCCTCTTTTAAACTGTTTTTAACACATTTACCCTGGTACTGGGGCTTCTGTTCCAACCTTCAGTTTACCCACTTCCCTTCCAATACTTACCTGGATAGATTTGGCAAGGGTCTCCATCAGCAGTACACATATTAGAGGGGATAAAGGCTACTCTTGCTGAGTCTTGTTAGAAAAGAAAATGTCTGAAAACCTGAAAAATGAATAAGACTAAGCATTGATTTTTGCTGTTGGCAAATGGCAATGAGTAAAGTAATTCTTGCTGTTTTTTAAACTCAGAAAAATTAATTTAAAAAACATTTTTCCTTAGCATTTTGAAAATTGATTTTCTCAAAAACGACAAGGTCTTTTTGAAAAATGATTAACGTACATAGCAATTCTGGTGATGATAGCATGTATGGGGGCTATGCTATTAAAGCGGACCCAAACCAAACATTTTTTTTTTAATTAAAAATATTTAGTTGCACCACTCTGACACATACAAAGATAAATAAACACTCCTTCAAGCCTACGAGCATTTCAGTGCATGCTTTTCACTCCTCTCTTTTCATAACTAGGATTATACTGGGGGCAGCCATTAGAAATTCCTCCATTGCCGGACACCACCTACTTCACCAGTTTGCCGGATTTTGTCCCGGCAATTTGAAAGGAAGGGAGGGGTTCCTCCAATAAATGTAAAATATTTTATATTTGTCATCATGCAGCTGAAAAAAGGCTGCTATTTATTATTATAATATAGAAAATAGATTTTATTTCTGAAATCTTGTATTTTTAATTTGGGTCCACTTTAACTGCAAAGTCGGCACAAAATTACACACAATTACACAAACAGAAATTCCTCCATTACCGGACAACACCTACTTAACCATTTTCCCAGATTTTGTCCCGGCAATTTGAAAGGAAGGGAGGGGTTCCTCCAATAAATGTAAAATATTTTATATTTGTCATCCTGCAGCTGAAAAAAGGCTGCTATTTATTATTATAATTTAGAAAATAGATTTTATTTCTGAAATTTTCTATTTTTAATTTGGGTCCACTTTAACTGCAAAGTCGGCACAAGATTACACACAATTACACAAAATACGGTTCCTGATCATCCTGATCACGTTTACAAAAGTATTGCAATTTTTCCCAAAATTTTGCAGTACAATTGTAATTGTAATTGTGAATCACGGTGGAAAATTAAGATTGTGCAAAATTTGTGCTCGTCACTATTGGTGTAATCCCACAAAATTTCAGGTTCCCTGTGTTCTGCAGTGATTAGAATTAAATGTAGACCCCAGCTAATTCTCAGATCTACCTCTTTCTCAGCAATCGCCTGATCCTGCAGCATCTGCTGTATCTTTGCTGGGCTTCTTGAAGGGGGAGTGCTCGGAGTAAAAGATTCATCCTCCAAGTGCTACTGCTCCCCGTTTGTGCTGGATCACATGCATAAAATGTCTTAAAGTGTGCTGATACGCTATGATTTTCATGTCCCTTTTTTATATATGTGTTCTCCTATCCTTGTTTTTAAATACCTAGTAGTCCTCCTAACATTTTGTACATGCTTGCACATGCTCGCCTGCACCGCCTCAATACAGTCCTCAGCAGCAAGATCTGAGAGGCCGTAACAGGATAGGGCGGGCCAGACGGGAGCCAGAAGTGTTATAACGGCGATGCCTGCTAGAAGTGGGTTATACTACTGAAAACTATGTAGGCAGCAGTTATGGTTGTAAAAGAAAGTAAAAAAAATAAAACCCTAACAAATGGATTAGCCTCCCAGTCCTTCATAAGTCACTATTTACAATACATGTTATATTGATGAAACCATTAAACTTTTTACACTATTTTAGAAGGATGTTTAATAGTTTATGCATAAACCATTTTTTATTTTCTTCCTCATTCGCGGAAGAACCCCTTTAAGGAAGACTAGAATTTTGACATTACGTTCTGCTCAGTTGCTACATTCTGGCTCCTCTTTTCTTTGCACATTTCTTGATACATATTAGCCGCTGATCTGTTCTTAGCTATGCCTGACATATTTACAGTGGTATGTAATGTATTACTTACAGATCTATCCCCTGGCACTATTACCTAAATAGTTTCTATCACGTATTTTAGAATAAGATTTGCAGGATGATCTTAATTGAAAGAGCTTTACTGATTTGTTGCTAATTGGTCACACATAATAACATTTCTGCCAAGAATCAACTACTGAGCTTGATCATAATAAGCTGTTCAGATGTATGCATTGATTTCATGCAAGCAAGCATCATTTTGCCAGTGGATGACAGCAAATTCTTATCGGTATCCTTGACAACAGGGTTCCCACTTTAGAAAATCAACTCCAAAAAGTGGCTGCCTAAAATGAATGTTTTGTAAAATGAGGAGTTCTCAGTGTTTGAAGTCAAAAGATCTTAATATTTGTTTTAAATGCTTGATAATTCTATTAATCAATGCATTTAATAAAAATATATTGACTGATGTACCTCTTGTATATAACTATTCAGATTTCTGGACTTAAAAGATTAGCAGAATAATTTCAAGGTTCTCAAGAAGTTTAAATACAGCCTTGAAGACAGATAAAGCATTAATGAGAAAAGCTACAAAACTATGTTCATGATCAAAGATATTGAGAATATCTGTAATTCAAATTTAGAAAAAAATCACAATATTGCTTGCAGCTATTTGCTTCACATCTTCAGAGCAGGGTGCAGAGCAAGCGGGTCTCAGATGTAGAAAAACATTTTCATTCCTTTAAAAAAAATGTCTTTGCAAATGTATAACAAATATTTTTACTTTGTCACTTATAATGGCCACCACATTTATTAGCAATGGGGTAATCAGGAATGGAGACCATCATTAAAGTGAACCTCCGGACTAAAAATCTACTCAGCAGCACTGAAAAGGCTTGGTGGTTTCACAGCATCAGAACTTTGTTTTTCTTACCAAAGCCTCATTTTTAGCTGCACAGAAGCTAAGCTGCGCCCTAAAAAAGAAAACTGCCTAGGCATTTTTCCCCTGATGCTGTGCAAAGCATGATGGGATTTCTGATGTTGTTGTTCTTGTTGCCTAGCAACTGGGAGGGGTGATCAGGACACAGGAAAGGTGGAACTGTGTCTCATGCTCCCTGTCACCTCCTTTCAACCAAAAATATGGCTGCCCTCATGAAATCACAAACATTTGCCTGTTCTTTTAAAACAGGGGGGTAAGAGATTACATACCCTATATTTTTTAATTACCGTAACTAATATAACTTAATGGCAGTGTGTTTATTTAGGCTAAAGTTCCTCTTTAAAGCTAATGGGAACCGGGTTTTTAAAAAAAAGTCAGATACTCACCTAAGGAGAGGGAGGCTCTGGGTCCCATGGAGCACTTCCTCTCCTCTCCCGGTGCCCACTGCTGTCCTGGCTCCCCCGTAGTGGTATTTGACCGTTTCGGTCAAATACCGCTGTCTCCCGGCCGAAGGGAGGCTTCGGAGATGCTTCGGGAGCCCGAGTGCTCCCTAAGATGGGCCGCTGTACACTGCGCATGCACGCGCGCCCTCTATGACGCGTTTGCATGTGCGCCACCTGTCTTCGGGAGGACTCGGCTCCCGAATACTTCAGAAGTCCCCTCGGTGTGGGACGAGAACGGAGGAGCCAGCGCAGCACCGGGGCCACCGAGAGAGGAGAAGGATGGCTCATTAGGACCAAGCCTTCCGTCTCCTTTTTTTAAAAAAACATGGGTTAAATTAGCTTTAAAGCCAGTTGTCAGTTATAGTTGTGTTCCTTCTGACAGCAGGAATGCAATGTGATGGATCAGGAAAGCGGCACCGCACGTTACCTGCACGTTGTGATGCATACACGAAGCATTAAGTCAATGACAAGTATGCTTCAATGATACCGTAAACGCGTGCATTTTGTGGTAATGTACTGCATGCCTTACCATGCCGCACTCCATTGTACAGCAATGTACCTGCCACACTGTGAACGTCGCATGGGTGGCACATTGCAGTGTGGTAAGCCACGTTACAAAGTGGTTGTTTCACTGCACCACTGTGAACTTGGCCTAATTTCCAGAAGAGAATCACAAAGGTTTTTTTTTCAGTGCTCTTTTTGGCACTATTACCTTTTAGGTGATAATGGGGTCAATTCATAAAAGGCTGTGCGGTACAAAAATCTGGTTGGGAAAATACCGCATTTGGTATTTTAGACCTTTGTGAGCTAATTCATAAAAATCTTTACAGCTGCGATACAAATGCATGGATTTACCGATGTAAACTGGAGGTAACATGAGAAGAGTCGCTGCCAGTTGTTACATTTCTCCGTGCAAAGACAGCATTACAATAAAAGAGGCATCCAAACCTCGATGTGCATCCCAACTTAGATGTGCATGTTTAGTTAAACTGCCTCTGCTTGCTCTGAATCTGCTCTGAATCTGTCTATAAAGGTGCATACACACGCACTACGGCCACCAACGACTGGTCCTTCAGATGGGAGGGTCTGAAGGACCCATCGTTGGCGGCCGAAGTGCGTGTGTATGCACCTTTAGTCTTGCTAAACAATCTATTTAATTGCCACAGCGTAGAAGAACTTCAAGAAACTTTACACATGCCAGGCTTTGTGATGTGTATTTGCTGGAGGTGAACATCTGAAAAACAGGAATCCAAGAGGTTAAAAACACAGCCTAGGGTATTCAGGGGAAGCCTTGTTTGTTCCAATCTCTCTGCTGCTGCCTGGAGGGGGGAGAACTCACTGCTTCTGCTGAGTCTCCATTAACATCACACAGTACCGAGCGCTTATCACTCTCTTATCACAACTTTAAAGCAGGCGGTATTCTTCCTGCCATTACCACCTGCTCTAATCTTTATGAATTGACATTTACTGACAGTGATTTACCGCACTGCTCGGAAATTTCAGCTTCATGTGGTAACTGCTTTTATGAATTGACATTTTGCTAAGTGCTTGGTAAAGTCAGCTGTTTTCTGCATTACCGCATGCGGTAATGCTTTATGAATCGACCCTAATGAGATTTACCACATCTAATCTTCATCACATGAACGATATCCATTGCAGCTACATCAGGTGCTGGTGGCTACTGCTGATAATTTCAACATTATGTTTAAACATCAAAATCAGAAATAGATACAGGTTATTGCCAACAGTATTGGCCATAACCCCATATTAATGTCAACAATACAGGCATTGTATATATCAGATTCATGTTACTGTTGATAATACTGAGTATAAGTCCATGGTATTGTGAGTAATACTGGCGTAATTCCTTGTTAGTGTGAATATCAGGACGTAAAAGTAAAGGAAAAAGGGGGTCTGGGGGGCATATGTCACATATCACAAAAATCAAAAGTAAAGTGCAAAAGTACAACATTTATTAATGTTATAATTAGACATATTAAAAAGCACTGATGTAACCTGCCATGAGGCCTCACTCAGCACCAGCCAAACATCCAAACACACCGCTACCTAAGACCACCTAATGTGATCAGGGATCCCCAAAAAAAATTTTTATATCGTGCAAATATGTATTGAGCCTAGGCAAACATGGTATACCATAAGGGACACAATGGGATTGTCACAATTAGCAAGCCGGCAGAGATAGCTGGAATATGATGGATCAGTAGGTCCAGAAAAAGCCAGGAGGCTGGTGTAGCATCAGCAGATAAGCAATTCAATGAGATAGTGTAGCAAGCATAGATGGATCAAATGCAAGTTGCAGCAAGCACAGTTCAAGTATATAGCACAGATCATGAGCCATACTATACCCAGTCCTGATACAGTAGTGCGGAGTCCAGTTAGCTCCTGAAAGCTGCCAGGTCCCTCAACCCCATGTACTGAAGCTCAAGGCTGGGGGAGTGACCTTCCGTCGAGCAAGGAAATCCAGTCCAGTGTCCTGGTAAGGCAGGCTGTGAAGATCAGTGCAAAGTCCCAAGCAGACAGGGGACTAAAATGACAGTTCTCAGTGTAGCCCCAGAGGTATCACAGGCCAGCAGGGGATGGATGCAGGCAATGGAAGGGCGGCAGGCCGCAAGGCAGAAAGGTGCTGTCACCACGCCGGCAGCCCTGACATGTTTCGCCGGGTCTACCGGCTTTTTCGAAGGGAGGCGTGGCTATAGCTCGTGCACTGCCCATGGTCCCTTATAGAGCGGCGTCATCAGTCGCGTGCGTGAACGCATGCGTCATTACGTACACGTCAAATGACGCGCACGTGAACGCATGCGCGCTAGCGCCGCAACGGGCACACAGCTCAGCCCCGCCCCCGCAAACAGCCCAGCCACTAGGCCGGACAAAGGAACCGGCATACAGCGTGATGATGATGTGATCACAGGTGAAAGGGCGCAGCGGGGACGGGGGAAAGGGGAGGCCATAGGGCAGCACACGAATGCATATTATAAAATATCAGAAAAACATATATGCAAATAATATAGCGCAAAACCATGCAAACGCATACAGACACAAACAGACAGAAAAAGTCTATATCAACAGCTCAGAGTCGGCAGGGCTTATTGTAATGTCAACTTCAATCTTAAGCTTAGACCAAAAGGGACTGCGAAAACGCAGAACCGAGTCCAAACAGTGCGCTAGCTCAGCGCACTAAAAAGACACAAAAAACAACAAAAACAAATAACAGCTGTAACGGCGGATGCTGCAGGGGGAAGAACCCAAAGACAACAGTCCGGAGCATAAGGGGGCTCGCAGACACAGGGGTATCGGGTGTGAATAGTGTGAATATCAGCCTTAGATAAAGTTTATTGCAGACAATATCAGCATTATGTTTAAAGGACATTCGAGGTGACGTGATATGATGAGATAGACATGTGTATGTACAGTGCCAAGAACACAACTAACTAGGCTGTGTTCCTTTTTTCTTTTGCTGCCTGAAAGAGTTAAACATCAGGTATGCAAGTGACATTTTCTGTCTGGGTTGGGACCAGGACGACTGGGTCAGACTATAGCATAACTCACACTGATAAGTAATTACAGCCATAAAACACTTTCCTGCCATTAAATGGCTTCTGCGAGCAGGAAAGAAATAAAAATGGTCAATAATTCATAGATTTGAGCTCTGGCATACTTCAATGAAGGTGTAATTGAGCTGAGACAATGAAACAGTAAAAACTTAAAAACTAAATTTGAATATAAAAAAATAAAAAAGTCATTTTTAGGAGAAGGAGAACAGATACAATTGTTTTTCTCATCAGTTTATTTTCACCTTGGATGTCCTTTAAGAAAGCAAAGATGTAACTCAAACACCATTTGAAAACCTGTGCCTCATAGACCCTGTCAGTCCTGGAAGGTAGGATAGACTATATTATGGACTGGACTGCAAAAGACTTAAAGGAATACTATCGATACCCAAGTTTTCAAATAATAACAGTGTGCAAATAATGTCTAAGTAGCTGTGTAAACATTTTCCTACTTTTCATGTTAAATATCAGAGGCAAAAGCTGTAATTTATTGAGGGTAGGATTTAGCTATATTGGGACAAATCAATTGCAGAAGGGGTGTCTGCTTCAATGCACAGCCAAAGTTGCGTAGAGACTACAGAAAGCAAATATCAAACATATCAAACTCTGAAAGCAAAAACAGTATTAAAAGCTGTGACAATTAGTTACATTTCCTCCTCTCTTCAGACAGTCAGTCAGAAACACAGGACACAGGAGCTGCAGCTGTTGGGAGCTCTCTTCTCTGTCACACACAGAGCTACACACAGAGCTACACTGATCAAGTGTGAGGGGAATTTCCCCTCTCCTCATGGCTCAGTCAGCCGTCAGTTTTGGCGCCAGTAAAGATTGAAAGTATTTTGCTAACAGTAAACAATGAAGTTGCTACTAAAATGTATACACCAGTACTTAGCAGCACTTCCCAAACAATTCCTGTGTCAATTGACAAAAATATGTGAATCGATAGTATTCCTTTAATGCCTTACACAAGACAAGATCCCTCATCACTGTCATCAGTTTGAAAAAATTTGGGAGCCATGGATCGAGGTGAGGGAGGATTAAGTCTTCAATCTATCTTATCTGCTCAAGACTTTTAACTACTAATAGGTAGCTCCCTCACTTGGATAGTCACATATCTTCTTCAGTAGTGTACCACTCTTTCTCTTTGTTGAGAAACCACGATTCACCATGCCCAAAATGATCTTTCTGTTTGTTGCATTTATGTTGCATTTATGCTTACATTTTCAGTCTTTTTTGTCTGTATAACAAGGCTACCCCTATTAGTTTTATATAGTTTATAGTTCTATGTACTATTTGTGCATTTTGTTTTCAAAACTCCTGTTGAAACTAAGAAGGCAAAGGTGATAGGGGTGGAGTGATAGTTTTTAAATGTTGTTTTTCCTTCTCGTGTGGTACAGGATGGCTTGTGCCATTTCTTACAGTATTTGTTGGCATTTATGATTGTGTTTTTGAATGCTCTGACTATGGTACGGTTTTCTATTTTCTATTTGTACCTTTTTAAACCTTTTTGAGACTGTATCTGTATATTTTCATGCACCGACTGTTGTACAAACATTTATCTGTGACTTCTCAATAAACAGTTTTGTTGGTAAAAAAGAAAAGAAGGCAAAGGTTTATCTTTAAACTCCAATTTTTTTAAAAAGCATTAGTTTTAAAAAGAAAAGAAAACTACAAAATAAAACAGTGTCTCCCTCCCATAGGCATTTTTAACCCTTTATATATAAATGTAGCATTTATAACTATATTTTGTATAAGTGATGAGGTACGTATATTGTATATACCGGCAGGTTTGTTTAAAATATAGTTCATTAATACATCCTGGCTCCATTGTTTGCAGAAAGCTATGTCGCCACAGTATCACTGGCTTATTGCAATACTCATGTGAGATTAACGCTGTTCAAACTGTTCAAATATATTTCAGTGGGGAAAAAGAGCTATGTTTGCGCTCAGTCTTGCAATGGTATATGACCTGTGACATGAAACTGCCATCCACAGCTTCACTTCATTTGGCTTCTTATCTAGTTTTTAGACTCCTAAAATACTGTTTCAACTTACATTTGTAAATAATGATCATTAGCACCAGTTTGGTATAACTGGTTAATTATGTGAGGTGACTATAATCCTGCAAAGTGCCATAGTTATTTTACCACATTATTTTACACATGCCTAAAACTTTGGCACACATATATATATATATATATATATATATATCATGCTGCAATGAGTGCTGGGTATTTTTCTTGAGAAAACAGGGCTATTAGCTTCAAAGCAAACTTTTTCTCTGCTGCATGTAATATTTATTTGCTCTGTAAGTCTGCACTGTCTTCACATGGATGGGGAATACAAACAAATACATTTCTTGAAGTGATGATGAAAAGTTTTCTCTGGTTTTGCATACAGGATGCTGCTGTTTTTAAAGCTGCTTATGTTTCTGGGCACAGATTTTGAATCCGTCCTTGAAAAATATGACATACAACAATTGCAATTTGTATGCACATAAACGATGAGCTAAAAACTTGCCATTACAAATTCATACAATCAGTTAGCTTGCCATATAATTTAGTACACTCATTCACTTCACTGGAATTCTCAGGCCAGAGGAATGAAGAGAATTTAATTTCTCATTCATCTTAACATCTGTTTTGAATGGCTGTTTAAGCAGAAAATTTCAGATAAGCAGTCATAAAGCTTCTGAACCATATTTCCAAGAGGGAAGAAGTTTATCTTGCTCAACCATTTCTCAGAGACTAGAGTATTTTATGAGCTGCTGTAGATGAAACTTTAATGTGGTCTTAGTAAACAGCTCTTAATATATTTATTAAAGAGGCACGGCAACAACATATAGTAGAATGCAGTAGATTATTCAGAGTACCCCATTTTATGGTATTTTTTCCTAGTTTCAGCATCAGAAACACTTCCTATATCTATATATTGCTGTATTTTGGTATATAGCCACTCCCTCCCAGTGATGTTACTGCGTAGACTGTTTAACTGTGTGGAATTCACATTCAACACTTCCTGTATCTATATATTGTATGTTACCATGGCTTTCCCATCGATAAAGAAGAGGACTGCCCCATGAGTAATGAAGATTAGAGTCCACATGTGACTGCAGAAAATATGCTGTATGTGCCCTATACCATATTTATCATTGAAGCAAATCCTAATGGACTGCAAATTTTGCCAAGAAATTTCCAAGAATATACAGATAATACCAACAAAAGGCAGATATTAATGACATTTAGGTCCATGGGCGGCGCCAGGGGGGTCAAACACCGGTGTGTGGCAAGAACTGTTGGTATGATGCTGCCATAATGTTATTTAAAAAGTATCAAGACAAAAACAGTTGTTGAAAATAAAAGGCATTATTATTCTCCATTATTTTTTAAGAAGATTGTCACTCTCAAAGTGTCCTTTTCCATGGGCCCTTAAACCTGTAAGTCAAGCCTGATCGCGTCCCTTTATAAATGTGGAGATCAGCACCAAAGTGTTGATATATAGTTGTAACTGTTGCTCGCAGTAGAAAGGACAGCCATGCTGAAGGCTTATGATGTTTTCATACATAGAAACCTGAAAATGGCACCATTCCAGAGAAAATAACATCTTTTTCTTGCAGTATACTATATATGTATACATATGTATACATGTCTCTGATGCTATCTATATCATGCTAATTTTCCACTGAATCCTGGAATATTTTAGTACTTCAATACTTCAGTCTGTTTTCAGGTACATCTTATACTGATTCGTTCTGTAACTGTGCCGTCATTCAATTGACTGCATACAGTAACATAAACAAAAGATTTTCTGCTGTTGTCAGTGCCAAGATTCCATGTTAATGTGCTGTTTTCCAACTGTACTATGTAGATTGCATTAAAACATATTTAGGATTGAAAAAGAAACCTAGCTTTCATGCAATTATACAAATGATTTTAGTTTCACAAAATGCAAAAACAACAAAATTTAAAAACTATATCAGAGAGATTCCATGGGAAATTTCCCCTGAAGTGCAGGGAGGTGCGGGAGCAAGAGATTTTGAGCTTGTACCTCTTGTTTTGATAAATGCCATCCAAAATTATACACAGCTTCAAATAATTCATAGAACTCATTATACCCCTAAACGGATGTATTGTTTTGGCCTGCTCAATTCACCTTTGTGCCCCAAGCTTAAGAGAGATCACAGTGATCTATTACACATGCTTTGGAACTGCCCTAAACTTCATAGGTTCTGGTCTGGACTGGCATCCTGGACATTTTTGATCAACTATACAGTAGTGCCTAGAACTGTTCCAGTCGGCGTGCTGGGTGCGTTTGATAAAGGCAGTATGTCTATTGTTTACTGCACAAACATTAATTCTCCATTGTTGGAAATATGAGTCCCCACCCACTCTAGCTATGTGGATTGTGCAGATAAAGGCCTCCTTGAGACTAGAATAGCTAATTTATGCCCACAGAGGTTCCCCTGGCCAGTTTGAGAAGATTTGGGGAAATTGGCTGTGCATGATTATGTATACCACAAGTTAATCAGAGACTAGATAGATTCTCTCTGAGGTAGGGGTTTCCAGGAGGAATGTTGGTCGAGAGTGATATATCATGTTTGTATTTCTTGATATTAAAATGCTTAATGGGCCTAATATATGGTATGTCTAAGATTAGTGTCTTGAAAGTGTAATCCATGCATGCTGAATTATGGATGTCCACCTTATGACTCAGACTGTTGAATGATTTTCTTTTGCACAACCTCAATAACCAACGTTTTGTTGAGAAAAAAAAAGAAAAAAAAAACTATTGCAGGCTCTTATCTCACCTCCTTTGTCAGGCTCTTATCTCATCTCCTTTGTTATCTCACCTCCTTTGGAGTAATTTTCTACTATAGAAGAAGGTGAATTATATAAATATCTACTGTACATAATACTTCCAAGCTTTCGCTGGATTTCCTAAATAAGAATAACTCTGTCATTTAAAGTACACCACTTGTGTGTGTGTGTGTGTGTGTGTGTGTATATATATATATATATATATATATATATATATATATATATATATATACATATATATATATATATATATATGTTACGACCAGAACCCTAAGTCTGTCCACTTGAGGATCTGGCCAGTCAAAACGTGAAGTGGCCGGGCACCTGCGGCCAATGTTAGAAATGAAAAGTTTCTCAAATGAATTAATATCCCGGCGGCGTCAAATGAATGAATTCCCCGGCGGCATTATGTGACCGGATAAAGTCACAGACCAGATGAAGCCGCATCTTCAGCTCTGCCTCCTCTCCTCTCCCTGCCCCTTTCTACGCAGCTTTGGCAGCCGGGGACAAGCGTGTCCCTCAGGGTCATTCAGGGACGGATCTACACCAAGTTGCGCCTGGGGCAAGGTCAGGTTTTGGCGCCTAAAGGTCAGGTTTTGGCACCTAAACTGCCATTCCCCATCCAGTTTTGGCGCCTAAAGGTCAGGTTTTGGTGCCTAAAGATCAGGTTTTGGCGCCTAAACTGCCATTCCCCATCCAAATTTTGCCGCCTTTTTAACAATTCAACAAACTGTGCCTGGGGCAAGAGACCCGTCTGCCCCCCCCCCCCTAGATCCGTCCCTGGGGTCATTCGTAGCGGCAGGGAATCCTGCCGTTTGTTCCTCTGCAGAGCGGGTGCTGGCAGAAGTAATGTCTGCAGCCTACCTGCTCTGCTTCCCTGCTGCTACAAATGATCCTGGGGACCCGTGGTCCCCGGCTGCCTCAGCTGCATAGGAGAGGGGCAAGGGGAGGAGAGGAGGCAGATCCAAAGAGGCGGCTTCATCTGGTCACATAATGCCGCCAGGGAATTCATTCATTTAATGCCGCTGGGATATTTCTTAACCTCCCTAGTGGTATTGATGGTTATACACGTCAATACAAAACATGCTGTGAACAGTATTGACATGCATACACGTCAGTACTCTCCTGCACTGTATACTAGATCCTTGCTTGACACATATTGGCAAGTTACAGGAAAAAAAAAGGATATGAAAATTAATTTGATCACTGTTTGCACAGAAATCCTGGGGAAATTGAACGCCAGGGAGGTTTTTAAAGAGAACCTGAGGTGGGTTTGTGAAATCATATTAGGACACAGAGGCGCATTCTGTATACAATCATCTGCCTCTGTGTCCTTTCAGTCTGCCTCCAGCCCCCCCACGGGCTCTGCTGTCCCCCGTTATAAAAAGTGCCAGGCTAGCGGCACGCAGATTGCCGATAGCCTGTTATTTACCTCAGACTGCCACTCACCGCCGCTCCCCTGCCTCCTGTATAGCGCGGCTTCCCTTCTGTGTCCCTTCCCGCCTCTGTAAGCTTCCTCCAATCGGCTTACGGAGGCAGTCTGAGGTAAATAGTAGGCTACCGACAATCTGCGTGTTACTAGCCTGCCGCTTTTTTATAATGGGGACAGCAGAGCCTGTGGTGGGGGGGGGGGGCTGGAGGCACACTGAAAGGACACAGAGGCAGGTGATTGTATACAGAACGTGCCTCTGTGTCCTAATATGATTTCACAAACCCACCTCGGGTTCTCTTTAAACACCAGCTAGAGGAATCGTGATGAGACTTTAAATGGATTTTTATAGTATAGGATTTTTATAGTATTTAATAGTTAAATCCCAGATTACTATTTATATGTTTGTATTGTTGCCTCAAATTCAGTTCCATTCTAAAGTAAACACAGGTTCATGTTAGATCTGCTTTGCTAATTTGCTTATGTGGAAATCAGTGATGAAATCATTCAGCTTTGATGAGGTTTACATTGACATTGTCTGAGCGGTGCAGATGACACTAAGATATAACAAAAATGGGAAGTGGGAAGTATTACTTCAAAATATATTTCAAAAGACTGAAGTTTCCTTATAACTGCTATATAATGCTGTAGCAAAATGTACCTTTTCACTGAACACTGAAGGACCTATTTCACAATAAAGAAGGTACTAACTGGCTATTCACTGGAAAAATGCCATTATTTCTGCAGAAATAGCAGCACTTTTCCATTATCCACATCTTGAAAAGTGTCAAAGAGCAGAAAAGATCACTACTTTTCAGGGGGATAGCTACTTTTATGTTAAAGCTGCTTTTTCAGTATTTGTAGTCACTTTAGTGTTGATCACCATGTTTTTAAAGAAGTGATTAGACACAATACCACTTTATAAGTGGACCTTGGTATTTGTGGCTTTTATAGGAATCAAAGGTTAACAGCTGCATTTGTTTTCAACAACCTATTTTCCCCTATTGTCAGACATTAGCCCTTATTGAATTTATGTCTTCTCCTACGTTTTCTCCTAAATTATATTTTCACACCTTATCAATAAAATGCCTTCTAAAGAGGAACTTGAAGGTGAAAATGAATTCACCACCAGTGTAAAGCTGAGTGCAGGTTTGTCAGAGAAAACTGATCCCTCAGAGGGGAAAAAGTCCTGCAGCCAATGGAAAGCCAGCCGAAAAGGTGAAATCTATCCCACTCAGTGATGTTAGTCCTAGAACTAATTCAAATTCAGCCTTGGATGCACAGCCTTGTGGGTAATGACATCACATGCAGCTACTTACTGATTTGCATAATAGATACTGCTTATATTTACCGTGTATACTCGAATACAAGCCGATTTTTTGGGACCAAAAATTGGTCCCAAAAGTGGGGGTCTCGGCTTTATTCGAGCCATAACAGTGTCCAAGTGCCCCCGCCATGTGTAGAAGTGTCCCTCCGAATGCCTCCTCCATCAAATGCCCAGCAAAGTATTTTCCTGCATTTGTCCCCCCCACCGGAATATGCTGAGCCTTGTTGATTAGCAGCATCTGGAGCTTTCACTCACCTGTCAGAGTGAACAGCTAAGTATTTGCCTGCCGTGTGTCTCCACATGGGTATATGCTGACACACTGATAGATGTTCAGTATAGCGGGACTTGAGAGTGGGAGCTTTTACTCACTTGTTCTTGCAGTCAGGATTGTCCTGCATGCTTGTCATGGTCTCACTCCTATGAAGCCAAGCAGTGGTGAGGCGTCACTAGAGGTCATCATAGCAGCGAGACCATGACAAGCATGCAGGAGAATCTTGATGGCGAGAACGAGTGAGTAAAAGCTCCCGCTCCCGAGTCCCGCTATACTGAACATTTAGCATCGTATCAGCATATACCCATGGGGGGAAACACGGCGGGCAAATACTTAGCTGTTCGCTCTGACGGGTGAGTGAAAGCTCCTGATGCTGCTAATCAACAATGCTCAGCATATTCCAGTGGGGAGACACACAGCAGGAAAATGCTTTGCTGTTCCACTCTGCGGGGGGGGGGGGGGATTTGGAGACTCGTGGACCCGTCACCTTACTGCTGTGCTCAAGGAAATTCCACCTGCACAATTAAGTATTTGCCCTGACGAGCTGACTGGCATGTCACTACTACACTTGACACATGGTGAGGGCACTGGGGGGGGGAGGGTGGTGGTGGTGGTGTTATACTTTACCGCCAGTGGTGTAGCAATAGGGATGCAGAAGTTGTGACTTCACTGGGGCCCCTGGACCACAGGGGCCTCAAAAGGGCCCTCCTTCATCCATCTTGTTAGTGTTGAATTGGTGCTATGCTTGTAATGAACACCCCTATATGTGCATTGATATTGCTAATCCTTAAAGGGAACCTGAAGTGAGGAAAATTATTTAAAATAAACACATGATGTACCTGCAGATGAATATTACATACTAACCTCATTGTCCGTTTCTCTCAGAAGCTGAGCATTTTCTTCTTACATTGATCCCTTCCAGTTCTGACAATATTTTGTCAGAACTGAAATATACCAGTTGCTGTCAGTTCTGTATCAGGAGCTGTCAGTTACAACTGAATGTGCAAGGTAAAGTCCATGTTTCCCTATGGCTCATGTAGGCGATATTACAGTTTAACAGTGTGCTGACCAGGAAGCTGTTATGGGGTAATGGCCATTCTTAAAATGGAAGATAGAAGAAATCCATTGATTACATTGGACAAACAGGACGCAGGAGAGGAGAAAGAAATTGAGTAGTAGACTATATAGGAGGTAAGTATGACATGTGTATGGTTATTTTGACTTTTTATTTTCAGTTCAGGTTCTCTTTAACAAACTTCCCTAATCTGATTACACTTATCTGACACTTCAAACATATCTTTAGCTGCTGCATTTTTCTACCCCCGGCATATACTCGGGTTAATAATTTTTTCCTGTTTTTATGGTAAAAGTTGGGGAGTCGGCTTATACACAGGTCGGCTTATACTTGAGTATATATGGTAAGCACCCATATCTCAGCACTCATAATTCCTACACACTCCAGGGGTAAGCAATGGAATGGTTGTGAACATTGAGGAGCTCCATACATTTTTTTCTAGGGGGCCCATTAGTTATAGTTATACCCCTGCTCTAGGTACATGACAATGTTGAAAAATGTGAGAAAGGGGAGAGTGTAAGTCTGTCTTTACCAAGTGTTAAATGACACTCAAAGCAGGCACAGCCATTTCATGAGCAGTAGAAAGCTGGGGTTCTGCCTTTGAATCTCTCTCCTTCTGGAAATGAATAGCAAATATAAAATATGCATGAAATATCAATGCACCTCATTAAGAAAAATAAAATCAGAGGTGTTTTTTTTAGTACTGAAGATAATGAATAAATAAAATCTGTACATTCATGTAAAATTGTAAGCAATAATTGTGATGTTGTTTTATGTCTTGTTCTGTAAGCGTGGAGGGTTAGGCAAGATTGCGGAGAACTCTGATAACACAATGTCAGCCATCTATAAATTGTATGCTGAGGGCTGCCCCTGCATCAATAACAGCTACACACACAGCACACAGTTCTTTCAGAGCGTTAAAATAAAAAAAGGCTTAATAACAGCAATTACATATATACAAAGAGACCTTGCTTAGACACTGCAGAAAATGTTTTATAGATGCATACTTCTATTCTCACTAATGACAATTTCACAATCTGTTAGCTTAAAGTGATTACATATAGTGAGTGGCGTGCAAGGTGTTTTCCTTATTGTATGAATCTGTAGCAGAACATAGAATCCATTAGTAGCATAACCATTTTTTTTGTTTGCTGAATCTTTTTATGCTTTAAATGTACAGGTTTGTGAATCCAGCATTGCTGACACACTGTTAAATGGCACGTGTAATGAGGCGGAAGATGGGTAATACAATGCTGGAGCATCTGATTTAGTCTAGGTCATATTTGCTGATCCAAAATAGTCCACCATCTGAATGCCCAACGTCCCCTCCTGCCAGTCAGCTGGCCTAATTATACCGTATGTGATGATCTTTCCTCTGCACCATCGGCCTGTCACTTGCATGTGGAGGACATGCTGTACTACAGTATATATTCTCGCAGGCAGGGATGCTGAGAGCCAGCATGGGCCCAGAGACTGGCAATATCTTATATGCAGTATTATACCCTAATGCAAGCAGTGCTAATGCACCAAAGAGGTAAGTACTGTACTGAATACCCATGAGGTCTTAAAGTGTACCCAAGCCAAAGCTCAGATACAAAATGAGATACTTACCTAAAGAGAGAGAAGTCTCGGGATCCTATTATGGCTGTCCTCAGTGCATTGATGTCCATCGTAGCTGAACGTGACCCCCCCCCCCCCCCACCATGAAGACAAGTGACATGCCACTGCGCAGGCGCAAATGGGCTTGCCCGGCCGAGAGAGGAGCTGCAGAAAGAGGAGCTGCAGGGACTCGCTGTGGAGGGGAGCTGTGCTCAGCAACGGGGGGCTTCAGACCACTGAGGAAAGCCTCAATAGGATCTAGAGAGCTTCTCTCTCTTTAGGGTAATGTCTTATTCTGAATTCAAGATTTTTGCTTAATGTAAACCTGTACTTAAAGCAGAATAAAACCTAACATTTCTTCTTTGCTCTAAAATATTATTGACAGCATATTATATACTACCACCATTTTTTTTTACTAAAACAGCATTCAATTAGTTAAACACAGGAGTTACAAGCTCAGTGCAGAGAAAGCTGGACGCATCCGAACTGGAGTTAATGTTATCTTGTGTTTACTTAACCCATTCAGGTTCCGTGGTTTTCACAAGAGAAATGTTCACCTCCCATTCATTAGCCTATAACTTTATCACTACTTATCACAATGAACTGATCTATATCTTGTTTTTTCCACCACCAATTAGGCTTTCTTTGGGGGGTACATTTTGCTAAGAGCCACTTTACTGTAAACGCATTTTAACAGGAAGAATAAGAAAAAAATGGAAAAATTCATTATTTCTCAGTTTTCAGCCATTATAGTTTTAAAATAATACATGCCTCCATAATTAAAACTCACGTATTGTATATGCCCATATGTCCCGGTTATTACACTGTTAAAATTATGTCCCTATCACAATGTATGGCGACAATATTTTATTTGGAAATAAAGGTGCATTTTTTCCATTTTGCATCTATCACTATTAACAAGTTTAAAATAAAAAAAAATATAGAAATATTTCATCTTTACATTGATATTTAAAAAGTTTAGACCCTTAGGTAAATATTTACATGTTTGTTTGTTTTTTATTGTAAGGGTTTTTTTTATTTATAGTAAACATTTTATTTGGGTAGTTTTGGGAGGGTGGGGGGTAAACAATAGATTTATAATGTAAATGTGTGTTGATTTTAATTTATTTTCATTTTCAGGTGTAGTTTTACTTTTTGGCCACAAGATGGCGGCCATGAGTTTGTTTACATGACGTCACTCTAAGCGTAACACACGCTTAGAGTGGCGCATCAGGAAGGGAACGGCCAGAAAAGGCGCAGCTTCTGAGAGAAGCTGTCGCTTTTTCAGCGGGGGAGAGGAATCAGTAATCGGGCTTCATAGCCCGATATATTGATTCCCTGACTACCGAATCCGCGGCCGGGAGTGCGCGTGCACGCGCTCGATCGGCCGCGGGGGCGCGCGGTAGCGCACATGGTTTCTGGACGTAGTTTCTACGTCCAGAAGCCAAAATAGGTTAATTGCATCAAGTGAGGAATGTGACACATTCTGTGACTGTGCAGACGCTCCTGAACACAGACAATCAGAAAGCATTTCTGCCTTCAATACAAAATGAATAAAACCAGTTATGTATAAAATGCAAAGTCAGCTCTCAGAGCAAAAAAAATGTTCTTTGGGAACTTGTAATTTCTAAATGAATAATAATACTTATGCACATATGCCAATATGATAACCGTATATAACCATATAAAAAGTAGGAAAACATGTTTTTATTGAATATTATGTCAGGGTTTTATACCACTTTAAATAGGAACTGTAGTGAAAAAAACACGTAATTAAAAAAATTGCTTATTTTTTAGAAGATTTATTTATAGATAGTCAGTGTTTGCCCATTGAAAATATTTCCTCTCCTTTATTTATATGCTGAAATTTAGCACTGGTGGTGACATCTTTAGTTCTGTCAGGTGATCTGTACGGAATGTTCATTTACTGCGAGTTCTATGTACAGAGGGAGACATTGCTTGCTTGGTAGTTGAAATAAAGCTGATATTTCCCACAAATCGATGTTGACAGACAGCAAACTGTCAGGACCATGGTCATGACATCATACTGTGGGAGGGGTTTTGTTATAAACTGTTCTAATCACCTTTTTCCGGCACCAGCAACTTCTTATAGTTGCGTCTCACGGACTGTGAGATAACTTGACTCTCAACACAGCAAGCAGGAGATAGACTTACTCAGGCTTCTTCAAATATTCACGTTATTTATTCAGGAAACAGAAATACAGATAGATACAGTTCATCATATCCTAGCCACGCCAATCTTCATGTTGCGTTACAAGCTTCTTGATTAAACTTCCTGCTGAAGTCAATCAGGTACCTTCTTTCTAAACTACGTTACACTAGACTACCTATGTACAGCATACATTATATCAGATTACATATAGAATGAAAATACTTAGAAGTTCCAGTCAGCATTGAGAGCTAGTGTGAAAGTAAGAAGCAGAGCAGGAATCAGAGAGAGGATGCCCTCTGTCCGCCCGTCCCTCATCTTTAATAGCGGATAGGAAAGAGTTAAATATGACATCATCTTCGCCATCCCCTAGATCAGACACCACAATATCAGCCATACAGACCCCCCTGATGATCTGTTTGAGAAAAGGTAGAGATTTGTCATGGGAAATGGGGTATCAGCTACTGATTGGAATGACGGTCAGTCCTTGGTTACAGTTCCTCTTTAATTCATTGTACAAAAGAAAAAAATGGGCCACTGTCTATATCTTGAATAGGCAAACATGCTGTACTTATCACAGTGTGTGTCCACTATTACTTCTTTCCCAGGTGTGAGTGACTTTGTGCCTCATTGGAGCAGCCTTTTTACTTGTGATGCTGGCAACAGTGCCACCTATCAATTATACAATTTTGATGGTACATCTCACCAAACCTATGTACTAGATTGGTAAACTGAGTGAATATATTTTGATTAGATACTTTAGGTAGTCCCTCATATGACACAGACTGCACAATCAAAATTGTATCATTAACAGAGCACCTTTACTTTCTCTCTGCACAGTACTTATCACCTTTTTATTTCAAGTAATTGTAGGTCAGTGCATGGATTTCTTATGAGTTTAGTGGTTATAAAAAGGGAATAGAAGCTAAGTCCCATTGGCCAATGGACTTATATATGTGTATTCAGTCTGATAATGCAGAAAAGTGTACTTTAACCACTTCGCATCCAGACCTTGTTTTCAACATATTGACCAGAGCAGTTTTGACAGTTTAGCTATGTCCCTATTTAATCAGAAATAACTTTGTCCCTACTTATGACACAGAAATAAAATATATATTGTTTTTTTCAAGACAAACTAGGCTTTCATAGTATGCCATTTTTTCCCTCAAACAATTTTGTTTTCTATGAATTTTAATGGTAAAACTAAGAAAAAAATAGAAAAAACATGTATTTCTCAGTTTTACCAATTCCCGTTTAAAAATAAAAAGTGCTACTGTAGATAAAAAACACACATTTTGTTTGGCTGTTTCTACTGTTTATCACAAAACTTAGATTATGTTCCTGTCACAATTTATGGTGAAGATATTTGATTCTGAAATAATGCTACAGAGTGTGTTTTTCACTATGAATGAGAAAATAAAAGTATTTTTAATGGTAAAAAGCAATCTCATTAGCTCAGGAAACTTATATTCCCGTTCACCAATTAGTCCTGCATCAGATAGTGCCAGAAATGTGCACAGGAGCAAGCCCAATCCTGCACAGCACTGCTTCAATACAGGTCAGTAGATTCTACTGACCTGTGGCTTAGATGAAGTCCCAGAGGACGTATATCTACTGACCTGTGGACGAAGTGGTTAATTAGAGCACCCCTTAAAGAGGCACTGTAGTGACACACAGTAGAAAGTAGTAAATTATTCACGATACCTACTTTTAGGTAATCATCCTGCATTCAGCATCAGAAACACTTTTTATATCTATATATTGCTGTATATTGGTATGTAGTCCCACCCTCCCAGTGATGCTTAGCCTAGGCTGATTAAATATGTGGAGATCTGAGTTTTAAATTTAACCTCCTTGGCGGTAATGACAAGCTCAGCTTGTCTATTACCGCCAGGAGGGCGCCGCTCAGGCCCCGCTGGGCCGATTTTGACAATTTTTTTTTAAAACACGCAGCAAGCACTTTGCTTGTTGCGTGTTTACACCGATTGCCGCCACTCGCCACCGATGCGCCGCTACCCGCCGCATTATAGGGCCCCTCCAGACCCCCGTGCGCAGCCTGGCCAATCAGTGCCAGGCAGCGCTGAGGGGTGGATCGGGACTCCCGATGACGTCACGACGTCGATGACATCATCACGATCGTCGCCATGGCGACAGAGAAAGCGCTAAAGGAAATCCCGTTCAGAACGGGATTTCCTTATGGGAAGATGCGCTTGCGGCGATCGGAAGGGTGGGAGGGACGCTGCAGAGAGGGGGGAATCATGTAGCTAGCGCTAGGCTGGCTACATGATTTAAAAAAAACAACACAAAAAATAGTGCTGCGCATCCACCCTGGCGCATTTAATAGAACGCCAGGGTGGTTAATATTATTTAAAAAAAAATTCAATTTGTGACCAGCTCCACATTTTTAAAACTGAACAAAAGCACAAACTCCTGCCTGCACTAATTGATGGAGGAGCCATGGAGGAGGAGCCATGGAGGGGTGGGGTTACTGTGTTCTCACTCAGAATCAAGGTATGCATAGACACAATTCTTGCAGTGTCTTATATATACCTTATACAGTATATCCCATGTGCAACTTTAAAAATACATATACGTTTTTGTCACATACAGTATGTGCAAGCATGTTATTTCTACATGGTTTTTTATCTATTATTTATTTCTTTATTTTTTTTTAAACTAAGTGCAGATATTTGTATGTTAGCCACAGGGAAAACATAACTACAGTAAGTTTCCTTTTTTTTTGCAATATACAATAATTGAAAGATTCCAGTACCTGCACTCCATACATTGACTGTACAGGTTTTTCTATGGCTCTTTGTGCAATTGTACTCACCTTTATTGTATCTCTTCTTCTACCACAAAAACAAAGTTTGTAAAAAAAAATGTGTGAAATAAAGTAGAAAGAGATTCCACCACAGATATCAACAGGATATGAATTTAAAGGAATACTGTAGGGGGTCGGGGGAAAATGAGTTGAACTTACCCAGGGCTTCTAATGATCCCACGCAGACATCCTGTGCCCGCACAGCCACTCACCGATGCTCCGGCCCCGCCTCCGGTTCACTTCTGGAATTTCAGACTTTAAAGTCTGAAAACCAGTGCACCTGTGTTGCTGTGTCCTCGCTCCCGCTGATGTCACCAGGAGCGTACTGCGCAGGCACAGGCCATACTGGGATTGTGCTATACACTCCTGGTGACATCAGCGGGACTGAGGACACAGCAATGCAGGTGCAGTGGTTTTCCGACTTTAAAGTCTGAAATTCCAGAAGTGAACTGGAGGCGGAGCCGGAGCATTGGTGAGTGGCTGCGCGGGCACAGGATGTCTGCGGGGGACCATTAGAAGCCCCGGGTAAGTTCAACTCATTTTCCCCCGACCCCCTACAGTATTCCTTTAAGCAAGAAATAAACAAGAGAAAATAAAAGTAGCGAAAGAAGTAAAACAAAAAGTAGAAAAAACAAGGCTGTTATGAGACTTGCACTATTTTGATGCAATCAATACCTTAGGACAAATACTTTCCTAATATCTAGGCTGAACATAAGCTGCAATGTGGGCCAGACAGCCTGTTAGGAGAGAGTTGCAGATGGTTTACAAAATCTTGGGATCAGAGTTCTAGTGTTTAATATCAGGAGAGAATCCAAGGCCTTGATTTCTGAAAGTCGCAGTAAGTAGTGATGACTCTGATCATGGAATTGCTATAAGAGAGGGGCTGTAAAGTGGCCTGCATGCAAACAGAAATGCCACTGTGGGAATTCACAAGGCAATTCCCTGCCATCACTAAGGACTTGGCAGCTTTATGTTCAAGGCAATTGATGCTGTGATAGCCAGCTGGGGATACTGCTTTATAGACATGGATTTTGCTTAGGAATATGCTTACAAAACATCCTTGCAAACTCAAATAAATAGATTATTGATATTTAATAGAAAAAAAACAGTGAAGCCCCCTACTTCCAAACATTTCTTAAAGAAAAACTATCCAAGAAACTGTTCTTCTGTAAACCCCACCTACCTATAGAGCTTTTAGCCAGCAACAATAGAAAGCTTTTCAGAGGTCTCATCACAGCCTGTGTGAAAAAATGCCTTGTTTACCAGCTGTATGTAACAGTTTGTGTCTGTGTCGATGCTAGAAGCTAGAGCTATATGTAGCTAGGTTACACTTCTCTGTCACTATTCACAGAGGAATGATTTACTGTTTGTTTCTGCCCTGCCTGCTTTCTCACAGAACATATGAGGGATTTTAGATACAGAGAAGGATCTGAAACGAGTGAACCTTCCGTACTTGGATGCTCCTCCCCCCTCCCCCCACCATTAAGAATGAGATCTCCCTGGCTGTAAACTGTTTACTTTACATGCGAGGCAGAGAGAGAGAGAGGCACAAGATCAGGCACACAGAGCTACACTTGATTATTATTTACACACATGTAAAGGTATATTTCTGCTTTCTATCATTCTGAACACATTTTACTCACAGTATTACAGCCACTGAAGATTGTTTCTATATGCTGGATGTGCTGGACACAGTCCTCCATAGTAATGCCCACAGTGAAAACTGTTCTCTGTAAATGTCATATTTTTTTTACATAAAACATGAAAATATGAAAAAAGCCTGTCTATTGTTATTTGCTAAAAATTATTGGAAATATATGTGGCATTTAGAATTTTAGTTATCGTTGATAGTTGTCCTTTAAGCCCTTAATCAGCCATGCATATTGGGTGGCAAGAGGAAGGAGCAAAGGAGCATGAGACATTGCTCCCCACAACCAATACAACCTACATAGATTTTAACATTAAGGGGAAGGTACAATGGAAGGGGATTTTGCAGAACATTCCCCTAGCAAAGTATCTTTGTTCCTGTGTTGACAAGGGACTCATCCCCATATCTGTATCCACGTAAAATAAGGTTAGTTATAATTGAATAGGAGGGGGGTACAGGGGGAGCCAAATAGCCATCACAACCTAAATAAATCAGAAAATGATTCCTGATTAATTTTCAAAGGGTTAAAAGGCATAAAAAATCCATTCCATGAAACAAAAGTTTACGTCACCTTGTAGCTGGTCACATCATGCCTCCCTATCTGGCAATGAGGCTTTATGGTATAAAGTTTTACTAAATCAACATCTCTGGCTGTTATTACAAAATGAGCGTTGCTGAGCCCCAGCAGGTCCCCATTGGACTCATTTACTAACACAACTACTCACTCGCACCCTGTCCTCTTGTGTGATTTCTTCCTGACCACGGTTTTGGTGCAGAGGCCAAATATGAGGCCTGCAGGAACATGTGTGACTTACGATGGAGAGGCATGGTGAGGGTCAGGAAGACACATTGCAGGGTGAAATAAGAAAGAAATAAGGCATCTATACAAGTAAGGCTTCAAATACCAGGACTTACTGAGGCTCAGCAGGGCCACGTTAATGAGTGCAAGCTAGGCTGTGAATGTGACAAGGCCTTATAGTGTACAGACTTGTCACCTGGTTACTGTCCAGTAACCCTCTGTAGATTTGCTTTAATTAAATAAAACACAAATACATGGTTTAAACAAAACTTAATTGAATAATACAACTTCAAAATACACATCTATTTTCCAAATTATGAATCTTTGGTTCATCCTGCGTTTGCCGTACCAAGAAAAAAAAATGTGCCTTCCTCAAACAGAAGTTGCAAATATTTAGCGTCACATATGCATGTCATTATTCCCACAATGCTCAAAAGGACAAAAAGGAAAAGACAACCCCTTTTAGCTGACAAGGGAATTGATTCAATTCCAACTACTGCCTGCATTAGCTACAGGTAAGCCACTAGCATATGCCACTTTTCACAGGAAAGGTACAATTGTCTACTGAAAATGTGTAATTATTTTCTTGACTTGGCAAGCATTAAATTAACCTTCTGCACATTAAAAAGCTGCAAACCTAGATTAATAATGCAACACTGGTCTTTTCTCCTCATTCGAATTTACACTTTTCACAATCCATTGCCATACTTAATGCTATAAATAGGGAAAGCCCACTGCATTTTATTTTGCTTGGTCTACCTTGTACATAACTGCCACTGTGCAATTTTTTGACTCATTTTATAAAGAATGTTTGCATGATTACAACAAGGAGGGCATATAAGCAGGCATTTACCTGAAGACTCTCTAATTCTTCCTGAGGATGATTCCTACTAGTCATATTAAAGGAGCGATGAAATGGAGATTCGTACATTATTTTTGCTGGGGCTCCTCATTGTTTCAGTCAAAGGGGATAATTTCCTCGATTCCATCTGGACAAACTTGGCCAAGAGTTAGCTAAACTTTTACTATGTTATATTATATGGGATTTCTGGCTACACAAATGTGCCTTGGCTAGAGACCCCTGTACACATGTCCTGGACCCCTTCAGAGGAGGCCTACAACAAAGCCAACAGCAAAACTAAATAGCTAGTGAAGACGTATTTCCACCCACTGAAGAGCAGGTTCTTGTGCCTTGACATAATAGGTCACTCAATGACTTATAGTATAGCTAAAGTTATTGGCATGATGTGTGTGCTGAATTACCTGCTAGTAGATCAGTGGAGCACTCCCCTTAGAGTATAATGGTGATGTGCCTCGGCTATTCTGGCAACACTCCAGAATCTTGGTAGCAGAAAGAGAAGAAAGCAAGCACCATCAAATGTATTTATGCTCTTTAATCAGATAAAAAACATGCATACAGCCAATATGCGACGTTTCGAGGCAAACAGCCTCTTTCTAAAGCTAAGCTGTGCATGACCAAATGTATAGTGAACAGACTTATTTATACCTGCAACAAAAACACAAGGCAGCGAATCAGCATTATAGAACGTCAGCATCAACCTATAGCATCAGGTCCTACCTAGTGGACCTGATAGAGAACTACGGTGCTGCCTACCTGATAGGGTCATTTGAAATGGAGTCCAACCTGTGGGGAGGAGGTTGGACTCCATTTTAAATGACCCTATCAGGTAGGCAGCACCGTAGTTCTCTACTGATTGGCTGCCTTGTGTCCATGTTGCAGGTATAAATAAGTCTGTTTGTTCACTATACATTTGGTCATGCACAGCTTAGCTTGAGAAAGCCAGCTTTCTTCTCTTTGTGCTGAATTACCTGGCATTTCACATCAGGTGCCTGACTATGTGTACTTCCCTAAGCCACAAGGCCTTGAACCATGGCCATCTTGGCAATGGCTGGATAGTGTCAAGGTTAAAGCGGAATATAACCCTGCATTTCAACTTTGCTCTAAAACTAGACCAGCATTGGAAAGGTTACACACAGAGTTTTAAAGTTCGTGGAGAGAACTGCTGAAGTTTAGATAGATACATTTCAGTAAACAAAATGTAGCAAGTGTTACACACTCTTTGGCTGTCCTCCAGCTCCTGCACAGTCAGAGAGAGTGAGTCACATTCCACAGTTGTTACATTTTGTTTTGCTTAAATGTATCTTTGTAAGCTTCGGATGCGGCAGCAGTTCTCTCCAGGAACTTTAAAACTGTGTGTGTAACCCTCCCAATGCTGGTCTAGTAAAAAAAATGCTGGTTGCATATGATATGCTGTAAATAATGTTTTAGAGCAAGGTTGAAATGCAGGGTTATATTCCGCTTTAAGTGCTCTGCCTCTGACACAGAAGACCTTGGTTCAAATATTGGCTCTTCCTGAAAGCCTACTCAGTAAGGAGTTCTTGGGTGAAACTCCCTAACACTGCTACTGCCTACTGAGTCTGCCCTGGTGGCTACCTCACAAGTGCTTTGAGTCTTACAGGAGAAAAGCGCTATACAAATACTGGAATTATTATTCTGATGGAAAGAAAAGTCACACCAAAATACTTTCTGCCAGCACGGTGGGGTAGTGGAGGCTCAAATCTATAACTCCTTTATCTGAATGCCCATATTTACGTAATGTAGCATGTACGCCCTTTTAAAACTTGTCCAAAGTGTGGATCACAGAAAAAGAGACTATTCCACAGGCCTCAGCACCCAGTCTTTGATCGGACTCATTAACCAGACATTGTTTGCATCAAAGCCCCCTGGGCATTGCAGAAATAGTTCCATAGATGGGCTTTGGTGGCTCAAGTTAGATTTGTATCACCAAGCAACAGCCCCCAAAGGGGTAATAGGACATTGCTAAAGGACACCTGAAGTGAGAGGGACATAGTCTGGAATGTTTCTTTTTTAACCAATACCAGTTACCTGGCTGTCCTGCTGATCTTTCCTGCATCAATAGTGTCTGAATCACACACCTGAATCAAGCATGCAGGAAATCCAGACAAACATGTTTCTTCAGGGTCTATGGCTAAAAGTATTAGAGGCAGGGGATCAACAGGAAAGACAGGCAATTTGCATTGTTTAAAAGAAAATAAATATGGCAGACTCCACATTCCTATCACTTCAAGTGTCCTTTAACTATGTTACTCCAGTTTTCAGATTCTATAGTTTTACATCTATTTGACTTCCTCTGTGGGACAGTGATTAATTATTTGAGATCATTCTGTTTATTTTATGTATGCAGATTCTGAGCTAAATAACAGATTACTTTTCCTGATACATGATGTTTAGTTTGAACCAAACATGGTCATTTATTGCATATGGATGCTACAGCTGCTAGCACCTAAAGCAAAATAACATTATCCCAATTTGAAGGTACCATTAGCAAAGCTGGTAGCTGAGACACAGCTGAAATAAGTGCAATTATCTATTAGAGATGGTCTAATAGATGGCAGTTTTCCAGGTGAGAATTCTAATGGCATGCAATCTGAAACTGTGAAAATCAAACACAGCAGATACAGAGTTTGAATGACTCATTTTCGAACTGCATGCTATTTGAATTCCACCTTGAAATATTTGCCTTTCATTGTTGTTAGCCAGTTTGTTGTTATAAAATGGACTGCAATTTCACAAAAATTAAGGTTTGTTTATTTCAAATGTGTAACAAGGCAAGATTTGCACAATATAAACACAAATCACAAAGCATTTGCAATATGCTGGAGTGTAGCACCGGTCTCCCTCCTTTGTTCTCTTGAGTGCAAACTATCTGCTCTACAAACAATGCCAGAACCAGAACTTTCTCATGTAATGAGGTGCCTGTTGGCTCAGCATTCATCTGTGTGTACAAAGGATTTTGTATGCTAAATATCAGCAAGATTGTGTTGCCTTTAAAGCTGGAAAAAACCTTTCTGGTTCCACCTTCCCTTTAAACAGCTTTCTTAGCCTACTGAGCCTGGGTTAAGTGTTGGGATTCTATCTGGGCTGACTGTTGGATATCTACATGGAATGACCAACCTGAACAATCAGCAAGGTTAGCTGTTTGTTTCAGGTGTGTTATTTAGACCCTACTGACCAGAATGATCTGCCAGGCAACTGGTATTGTTTAAAGAGAATCTGTACTCTAAAATTCTTACAATAAAAAGCATACCATTCTATTCATTATGTTCTCCTGGGCCCCTCTGTGCTGTTTCTGCCACTCCCTGCTGCAATCCTGGCTTGTAATTGTCAGTTTTATGCAGTATTTTAAAAAAAAATACATAGCAAGTAATACGCTGAGAGTAGCTCAGTGTGTGAGTCATACACAGTGTGCAGGGGGCCTGGAGAGGGTGTGTATAGTTTCTATCCAATCACAAGCAACACAGCACATTCCAGTCTGACTGCCTCAGCCCGACAGAGGAGAGAAGATTAGATTTCATAACAGAGTTAATACAGCCGCTGTGCAACTAGAAAGACTGCAGTTAGACAGAGCACATTAGAACAGGTATAGGAACTTATAGGATAGAAGAAATAAGGATGACAATTTTGTTACAGAGTCTCTTTAAAAGGAAATAAATATGGCAGCTTCCATAGGTCTCGCACCACGGGTTCCTTTTAATACCCAGGCTTCATATGTGGCTAACACGGTACAATACCCTACTGCTACTAATATGTAAGTTACAATCTGTGTGATTAATGCCCAGAGCTGCAACTGTCATGGGAATAGCAATACTCACTTATCTGGTTCTTGTTTTTGTATTTTCAGATGTTTCCTGTTTTTGCATCAGACTTTATACCAATGAGATAGCAAACTTTGTTTCATAAAAGACATCAGGTGATTGTTTAGAAGGTTTCCTTTTGGAACATATATATTGTGTTTTCCTAGAGTAATTTATTATTTTACCACAGACATATTAACCTTCTTAGCGGTATGGACGAGCTCAGCTCGTCCATTACCGCCGGAAGGCGCCGCTCAGGCCCCGCTGGGCCGATTTTCACAATTTTTTTTTCAAACACACAGCAAGCACTTTGCTTGCTGCGTGTTGATTCCGATCGTCGCCACTCACCGCTGATGTGCCGCTATCCGCCGCGTAACCGCCGCCTCCCCCCCGCCGAGACCCCTGCACAGCCTGGCCGGTCAGTGCCAGGCAGCGCTGCGGGGTGGATCGGAACACCGGATGATGTCATCACGATTGTCGCCATGGCGACGGGGGAAGCCCTGAAGGGAATCCCGTTCAGAACGGGATTTCCTTATGGGCCAGTGCGCCGGCGGCAATCGAAGGGGTGGGAGGGATAGCGCAGGGAGGGGGGCATCATGTAGGGGGCATCGCTAGGCTAGCTACATGATAGGGAAAAAAAATTAAAAAATACTGCTGCGCATGCACCCTGGCGCTCTTAATAGAACGCCAGGGTGGTTAAGGGGATTTGGTAAATTGGGCACCTGCTTCGGCGGGAGGCAGGCATGTAATAGACCATAATGAGCAGGTAAGTTAGTGTTTGGAGGAATTAGGAAAGGAGGTTAGTGTTAGAAATTAGGAAAGGAGGTTAGTTTTAAGCATTGAGAAATGGATTAGTGCTAGGCATTAGGAGGGAGGGTTAGGGTCTATTTCCCCTAGCATGTTACCGTACATTTCGCATACTTTTTTTCTGTATGCAGATTTCCGTGTTTTGTATGCAAATTTGAATATATATGCAGCTAACAGTCATTACATGGGAAACGTGGTGCAAAAATCTGCAGCATGCGGTCTGTATATTTTCAGGATCGCATTGCATTTGAAAATTAGCATTCTATGGAAATGACTCCATTGACATGCATTGGTTTCAGTTTCAATGCAACTAATCATGGTGCAAATTTGCTCTTAGTTGAAAC
Organism: Hyperolius riggenbachi; assembly: GCF_040937935.1. Classification (NCBI taxonomy): domain Eukaryota; kingdom Metazoa; phylum Chordata; class Amphibia; order Anura; family Hyperoliidae; genus Hyperolius; species Hyperolius riggenbachi. Next base: position 183,433,271 of record NC_090647.1, read on the forward strand.
AGGTGCTAAGTGTGAGATTATGGGGCCAGGTAAGTCTTAAGGAAAATAGCGGTTATATTAATATTCTACTACTGATATTTTAACAATTGGCATCCAGCAGTGGGTGCCCAGTTTACCCAAATCCTTCCCAATACATATTTATATTAAGTGCATAGTATTTTATTTTTGAATATATTGCATGTTTGCACATCACGTTCTGCATCTTTATTGTAAAGACCTCTTGGCTAAGATCAAGGTCATCTTTGCTGAGAATCTAGCATAAGAACAGACGCGCTGATGTGTTGCTGAAAGATCTAGAGTGCTGGATCATCTTAGCTAAGCCCGTTGTTGTCCTTCTTACCCCTCTCTCCCTAACCTGTCATACACCTTACCATTATCCATCCTTCCATCTTCTTACCACCAGAATGCATCACTAGGCTGTAGCCTAGTAACGTGTACTTGGCCACTGAACCTCAAAAAAAGCACTTGTGTAAAATCACTTGCGGGGAAATTGTTAGTTTTCCACTAGTCATAATTAAGATAAGAATATTTAGATTGGATGGATACCTCCTCTGTGACAATCAGTTATTATTCCCATTTCAGGTATAATCCTATCCTATCCCACTCCAACATACATACACTTTTTTGTCTCTAATTCTGTTGGGGTACTGGAAGTTAGATTGTCCCGTTACCTTTTTCAGTTTCAGATTAAAGACTTATTTTAGACACTGCATCTTATTTTTTTACTACCACTCTCATTTTTACAATCATTAGGTCCAAGATAGTCAAATGTTTCATATTGACTCTAGCCAGATTGAAGCATTCAAGGGAACATTCAGTAAGAAGATCCAAATCCTTCATACGTAAGGACCCAAATGTGTGTACATTTAAAACCGGCGGGGCCACATTTCGGTACAGGGTGAAGCCAAAACATGGCTCCCCCTGCGCCAGCTAAATGTCCTGGGTGGCATTAATGATATTCCCACTCCAAGTTGCAGCAACCCCGGGGGAAGGGGGAAGAATTATCTAGTTTTTTTTCAGATTTGAGCTCTTGAAATCACCACTAGCGCCCAAATTACCAAATTAGTAACTGAGCACCATTACAGCCGTAATTCACATTACAGCCTATGGCGGTGCCCAAATCATCTGCTTAGTTTTTGCACCAACATTAGCTGTCTCGCCAAATGTTATAGATTTACCAATTGGTGGAAGACTCAAGTCAATTTAGATTTACATCCCTATGTACAGTTTTCAGCAGCAAATTATTGATCAATTAAAAATCTTTATATACTCACATAGAGGTATGCAAGTCATTGTTGCCTTGAAGAAAAGTCTCTGAAATTATCACTGTAACTAGGTAGGTAAAGGGATTAACATACCTACTGTGTTCCTGAATTAGTTTTTTTCTGAAGTTAGGCTGATGTTCACTAACCCTATGGCTCAACTGTTACTCTTGGAGGTCTCCTAACTGGGGTTATGACATACACAAGTGCTTTTGGGTGTGAGCAACTGAATAATGGTGTTGCAACATAGCTCCCCACACTTAGAGGCACCTATCCATTTTTTGTCCATTTTTTCATCCTGGTGCACTGAGGGGAACACAACTGCATCACTCTTCTGTATAACATATTATTTTATATTTTCCTAATACATTGTGGTAGCTCATTTAGAGATGTCGCGAACCTCCGATTTTCGGTTCGCGAACCCTGTTCGCGAACCTCCGCGAAAGGTTTGGTTCGCGAAAAAGTTTGCGAACCGCAATAGACTTCAATGGGGAGGCGAACTTTGAAAAATAGAAAAAATTCTACCAGCTGGAAAAATGATAGAAACATGTTTCAATGGATCTAATACCTGGATGCAGACATGATTGAGTGAAATACACATCAAAAGTCCCAGGCAAAAATCTAGATTTCACATAAACCCCTATTTTAAGGTCAATTTTCAATTACAAGCCTGCTCTGCTCTCCCTTCCTCCCTACCCTTCTACCTCCTACCGGATAGAGGAGGGTCTCATCTTCCAGAGAATTATAGTATTTCAAAAGCCAGCTTACATACCATGGTTGGGAATTGAACCCAGGTCTCACTGTGTGGTGGGCAAGTACCTTAACCGCTGTACCACCAACACTACTAACTGAAGCTAGCCTAGCATGTACCATTTCTGCTCAATCCAAGAGAAAAATTAGACAAGACAAATAACATTTATATCACGCTTTTCTCCTGGCAGACTCAAAGCGCCAGAGCTGCAGCCACTAGGGCACACTCTATAGGCAGCATCAGTGTTAGGAAGACTTGCCTAAGGTCTCCTACTGAATAGGTGCTGGCTTACTGAACAGACAGAGCCGAGATTCGAACCCTGGTCTCCTGTGTCAGAGGCAGAGCCCTTAACCATTACACCGCCCAGCCACTGCTTAAGGATTTGTAGCCAGGCATGGCCTTGCCTTTTGTGTTCAACAGTTGTCCAAAGAGAACCCCAGATAGCCAGGCACTGTACCACCAACACTACAGCCTAGCATGTACCATTTATGCTCAATCCATTTATGCTCAAAAATACAAGAGAGAGAGAGAGAGAGAGAGAGAGAGAGAGAGAGAGAGATGAATCTACCTGGCTATCTGGGGTTGTTTAACAGGAAACTGGTATTGTTTAACAGGAAACATCCATATCACTCTCAGTTAAGGTTCCCTTTAAGCAACCTAATGTTTCTCTTGGATTGAGCAGAAATGGTACATGCTAGGCTATCTTCAGTTAGTAGTGTTGGTGGTACAGCGGTTAAGGTACTTGCCCACCGCACAGTGAGACCTGGGTTCAATTCCCAGCCAATGTGAGTTGGCTTTTATGCTACAAATCCTTAAAGGGAACCTAAACTGAGAAGGATATGGATTTTTCCTTTTAAAATAATACCAGTTGCCCGAATCGCCTGCTGATCCTGTGTCTCTAATACTTTTAGCCACAGCCCCTGAACAAGCATGCAGATCAGGTGCTCTGACTGAAGTCAGACTGGATTACCTGCATGCTTGTTTCAGGGTGTGATTCAGCCACTATTGCAGCCACAGAGATCAGCTGGACTGCCAGGCAACTGGTATTGTTTAACAGGAAAAATCCATATCACTCTCAGTTAAGGTTCCCTTTAAGCAACCTAATGTTTATCTTGGATTGAGCAGAAATGGTACATGCTAGGCTAGCTTCAGTTAGTAGTGTTGGTGGTACAGCGGTTAAGGTACTTGCCCACCACACAGTGAGACCTGGGTTCAACTCCCAGCCACAGTATGTAAGCTGGCTTTTGAAATACTATAATTCCCTGGCAGATGAGACCCTCCTCCCTCCGGCAGGAGGGAGGAGGGAATAGGTAGAAGGATGGAGGGTGTGAGTAATATCCAAGAGCCTAATTAAACTCTCCCTAGCAGAGTGTGTGTAGCAGCTGTCCCTTAACTAATTAGTGTAGGCAGACCTTGCCTTTTATAAGGGGGGGGGGGGCCTCCAGGCGTGAGTGCAGTCTGATTGGCAACAATATGCCTGCTGACTGTGATGTAGAGGGTCAAAGTTTTGCTCCATAGAGCATTATGGGGTGACTCAAACTTCCGCAAAAGTTCGCCTTTGCATGGCGAACGCGAACCACCGAAGTTCGCCTGGAACCGTTCGCCGGCGAACTGTTCGCTACATCTCAAAGCTCATTGTGTTGGACACTATGGCCCTTCTTGTTACTCTGAATTGATTTCCCCATCCTGGACACCACTCTATCCTCACTTCCACCTACGCAAGTTGTCCTTACAAAGCAGACTAGGGTAAATGGTAGGAAGTTCCCCTTTACTGTTCTAGAAGATGTGACACAACAACCCCACCTTCACTGTTAGTGATAACTGCATGGCTTTCAAGATTCTTCTTTTTGAATGTCTTTCCTCCATCTAACTCCAAGTAATAATGAGAATATTTGGAGATGTTATGCCTCTCTTCTTCTGCTGTAGCTTGCTTAGGGTTGAAGACATGCCATTTCGGAAAAAAAAAGATTAAAAGAGAGAAGGAGAGTGATTAGAGTCTAGTGGAAACAGAGACTGATACACACTTGTACTCACAGCAAGAGTGAAGGTATACAATTACTTTCTTTCTCAGACTATATTTAAATTCATCAGTCATTCCGTTTTATTTAATGCAGTGCTTCTACTTCTTATTTCACAGTCTCTTTTTCATAGTTATCATCATTACCTGTGGAGACCTAAATGCCATCTGTACCAAGTGGATGTATCGTGTGGTGTTCAGATTGTACATTCCACCCCACTGTGTGCATGTAATCAAACCTAATGCTTTTAATTGGCGGTGCAAACAGCTGCACTTAATCTGGTACCTATCCCATACACTAATCCAAGTGGTTCTTTAATTTTTACATTGAATTTTAAAATGTTGCAGTTGTGTAGACAACTTATATTTCATGCTGGCTTATACTTATTGTTAAGATCTAACTTCTAGTTTGGTCCTCCAAAATTACACCGACATAATCTCAATAGAGTTCATAAACTTACTTCAATGTAGGTAAATACCACTAAGCGCCAATAGGGATGAATTGCAATAAATTATGGCCTCTCTAAATCGTCAACCCTCATCTGATGGAACAGATGACACTGACGGTGAAACTAACTGCTGCCTGACAACTGTTCCATGCCTCTCAGTGTGCCTACAGAGGCATAAATTGGGCATTGCAGAGAGAAAAAACTCTCCAGTATGGTGAGAGCCAAGCCTTAGATTGCAATGCCCCCCCCCCCCCCCAAAAAAAAAATATGGGGGGAGAAAAAATGACTGCAGTTCTCAAATAATGGTGCCCTCTTGTATTTATCTACATAGAAATTGTTTGATCTGATGTGTTGACATTATGTACCCATCTGTGCCAGTTTAAACTGCTTGTATGCAGGAGTTACCTGGCTTGAACTACATGCAGCATCCCAAAGCACTTAAATTGTGTATGAGTGTTCTGGCGCACCTGATCCAACCTTTGCAACCAAGATTTTTCCACCATTCCCTATCAATTCCATTTACCTGATAAGTTCCGCCAATTGATCAAAAGAGCTATTAAGTAACCATGTTGTGGTACTGATTCTCTTCCAATTCAATAAAATGATCAATATCAAGTAATGTATGGGCACCATAACTGTCTCTCTGCCAACAGATGACTTCCTTTTTATCTGTTTTATGTGTGCTCAAATGACTTATCACAGGCACAGCGATAGGAGCCATAGAAAGTTTATTAGATAAGAGATAACACTCAGAGGTTAAAGCCTCACACACAAGCTGTGTGGAACTCAGTCAAAGCCATTGTTTGGACCATTTCGGTTAAGAATCTATTGTTTGTACAGGTGTCCACCGAGCTCCTTTAACCACTTGCCGACCGCCTACTTCATATTGGCGGCGGCAAAGTGGCAGCCCCAGGACCACGTAACGCAGATTGGCGTCAGGTCCTGGGGCACTCTCTGGCCGGGGATCGCGCGCTGGGATGCGCGCGCATCCACCGGCAATAGGCTCCGCCCACCCGCGACGTCAACCCGCCGGCCAATCGGAAGCGCCGGCGGGTTGTTAACCCGACGATCCCCGGATAGGAAGCGTATAATACGCTTTGTAATGTTTACAAAGTGTATTATACAGGCTGCCTCCTGCCCTGGTGGTCCCAGTGTCCGAGGGACCACCAGGGCAGGCTGCAGCCACCCTAGTCTGCACCCAAACACACTGATTTGCCCCCCCCTGCCCCCTGATCACCCACAGTACCCCTCAGACCCCCCCCTGCCCACCCCCCAGACCACCATTTGCACACAATCACCCCCCTAATCACCCATCAATCACTCCCTGTCACTATCTGTCAACTGTCGAGATTTCCATATGGCGGGATATCATTTTTCCAATAAACTGAACTGTGTATGATCAGATACACATAGACCTAATAATTTCCTTTCCTTAGGTTACAGAAGACAAAGACTTCTTAATGTAGGGTGATTATAGGTTAACATATACATTGATCATTGAGAAAGGCAGAGCATATTTTAATATGGCGATGTAATATTGCCATGCAAGGCTGACTTGTATGTGTCTCTAAAGGAAGGTCAGATGTTGAACAACAGGCAGTCAGCTGATGTGCTATTTGCAATGGGTAATCCCATTCACCTTACTGGGAACAATGATATCAGACCATTCTTTGTTTTAGGTCAAAACACTTGACAAGATAGCAAACAAGAGGAGTCTGAGTGACAATAGTGTGTTTAAAAAATGGACTAATATCTGTATACAATGGCTCAAACCTGGCTACATTGAATGTGAAACCAAAACCCATGCAAGGTTTCTATGCAATATTTGTGTTTCCAAAGTCCAGACACAAACACAAGGCTTAGGAAATACCTTTATTTTTCTTATAGCTGGACAAACCAGTCATAATGTGTAAATGTTTACCAGTGTTGTATATTAAACAATAATGTTAGAGATATAAAATCATGCTAACAAAAACAATGTTTTATATAAGGAAGTCCGTGGTGGTTTTCAATATGCCACTATGATTTTGGATAAAATCAAATCTATCTTGGATATGATAGAAGAGGTAACTGTATCCTGAATAATAACCAATGATCCCATCCAGATCAGCTATCCATAGAGGAATTATAACATTGATTTATTCACTGTTGGGTTATAATAAAACATGATTTTTGTTTTTAGTTTGCCAAATATCCCAGTAAGTCTGTGATTAGTTAGCCAACAGCACCTACAAAGGGTGAAAGCCAGTATTACACTTGGGTTAAAGATTAGTCACAGAAAGCTCCCATTGGTCACTCCCACTGCCCAGTGATAGGCTAGAAGATTTAATCTCCTGGGCAGGACCATAGGTAGTGAGGGGAATAAGATGAGAGGGGTCATTCAATGAAGAGGATCAGACCATCAGGAGAGCTGAGCGGACCAGGACCTAAGGGATCCCTGCCATCTGAACGCAACCACGCCTAAAAGGAACACGCCCAGAGGCCATCTTGGTGACTATATTTGAAACCAGTTCTGATTTTTCTTTTTAAGCATATGGCTTATCACAGCACAAATATCTGAACGTTTGATTTATTGACCATTGTCTTTCTTAAGTTTATAGTCATTTATAGCCAAAGGGAGTGCGTTCTTCCAGTGCACAGGAATTACTCATTCCGCATATTTGATAAAACCCATTCAGTGGGTATATTTTTCTTTAGATTGACACAATCAATCGTTCAAGAATCGCTGACTGTGAAATCCATAACTTATTTTTCTTTTTGGATAAAAGCTAGACCTTTCAAGCTACCTCCTCTAGATATTTTGATACTTTGCCGCAGCATGTGCAAGCCACACCTAACCAAGTTTAGGACGACTCAATAGATATTTTATTCCAAAATTATATGTATTTTACCCGCCTGCTCTGTGTAGTAACACAGGCCAGCGGAGGTTAAAGTATAGACAGTGGGAAAATTCCTGTCATTTATAGTTGATTGCATAGCGATTGTGGGGCAACGCCCAGTCGTCAGATCCACTGAGTCATCCTAAATTTGTTATATTGAATGGTATAGCTGACATCAGCCAGCTTATTTTGGATAGCGCATTTTTGATTTTGAACTGCGCAATTTTGATTTTTGATAGCCACCATTTTGTTTTTGATAGCCACCATTTTGTTTTTGATAGCCACCATTTTGTTTTTGATAGCAGCCATTTTGATTTTGATAACAGCCATTTTGTTGTCGTTCAATTCATCCATTTTGTCTCCAGAGACCCTGTGGTAAATTGAGTAACAGGGCCGACGGCCATATTTGATGAGTCATAACTCTGCACTGTATTTGAGTTGACTGCTAATTGGTTTAAGCCTTTTGTATTGGTGACTAAGTATAATAACATTTTGATGTTTTACTGAAATTATTATCCAGCTCATTGCTTATTATAAGAATGACCTTATGAGTTTTGTTTTATATCAAAAGTGCAATATTATATTGTTTTGATATTGTAATATTTATTCGATATTAAATTGATATTTTTATAAATTGGTCCACATTTATTTGCATGTTTAAACCAGTACTGTAAAACCTCGGAAAACAAGCTCATACAGTTAGGCGTATGTTTGTATTTTAGCTCCTCCTATTTTCCCAGGAGCATTACATTTACATTTTTGATTTTATATTTATTTTTAAACAAGTTATACAAACATTGACAAAACGCCCGACATAAGAATTGGAGGCCCCAGCGAGATCCGTTTACTTTCCATTACTGGTTTAGACAGTGTAAAAACGTTTTATTGAGCTGGTTTTATTGCATTGGCTATTGAATCATGAGTGCTACAGGTAGTGATTCAGAACTGCATTTGGAACAGACGTTCCGAAAAATTGTGGAATTTATATTTATACAACTGAAATATAATGAGGAAGTAGATGAATGGATAAGCAGAATGAGGAAAAGTATAAAACAGGAAGCTGATCATATATTTCAATCTAAGGGTCTGGTGGATCATTATCTTTCATGTATGACCACAATAACCTCGGATTCCGAACTGAAGAAGAGGTTGTTAGGCGCCCTACCCTCTGTTCTATATGGGTTATTAGAGGTAGATATCCTTGCACAGTCTAGAAAAAAAGAGATTGTACAGTTGAGATCCCAATTGCAAGGAACAGAGGGAGACGTCCAATCATTGAACTCCCAGTTACGGGATGTGGAATCAGATCTTCAAATTATAAGGGCTGATAGAGACCAATTAATGATTAATATTTCAGACAGGGAGGTAGCGATCAAAAGTCTGGAAAGAGACGCCGAACGGAATCGTGAAGCGCATCGCAGACTTAAACAGGATTTTGAAGAACTACAACAGCAGTACTTCAAAATCCAACAGGCAGGTAGACTCGATAGATCATCCAGCCCTTGCCCGCCAGTACTCACTCCATATGACCTAAAATGGCAAGGCATGTTGGATCGTATGGAGACGGTATGTAAGACTATGAATACCATAATCGATGACAGTACAAGGGTCCCTAAAGATCAACATTTGGATTCCTCTCCAGAGAGAGATATGCAAATGAGGGCCCCTAGGTATGATGATTCCCATAAAGGTCACGACTCCCTTGCTGATATTGATTCAGATGAATTGGAGGCTGATGAGAGAAAGCGAGAATCCAGCCCTATCCCAAGAAGGGGGAAAGGTACGTATAGGGGGGAGTCAAATAGGGGAAATAATCAGTACCCCCAAGAAAAACAGAGCTCGGCCAGCATCATAAAATTCTTAAACACCGCTGTGCCAAAGTTCACTAAAAAGGGTTCAGCGCAAATAGCATCCCACGTGGAGTTGTATGAATCCACTATGGACTCTTTAAATCTGTCTGAAGCAGACAAAATCAGATTTCTCCCATGGGTTTTTGATGACAGATACCGCCACTATTTCACCTCATTTAAGGAGCGAGGTATCATTAGATGGCAAGCAGTTTCACACGAAGTGAAGCTGGAGTTTGGGCCGTATCGCACTATCTCAGAAGCAAAACGAGATGTGTATCGACTTACTTGTCGACCCGATCAGAGCCCCCGAGAATTCCTTTCCGTGCTAAAAAACTCTTACAGTTTGGCATATCGGAATCCTAACTGGGAGTCTCTTGATTTTAAACAGGCATATTATGATGCATTGCCTACCCAAATAAAGTTAAGCATGGCCAATGAGTTAGACTTCGGAAACTCCCTAGAGAAAATGGTTACCTCAGCGACACTGCTGTTCAATATCAGTGGGAGTTCCAACGTAAGTGGGAGGAACAACAGAAAGTACCCAGAGCACAGAGTAGAAGAAACCAAAGTGAAAGCGGACCTAAACCTTGAATCCCAGCAGAAGAAAATACCTCCCGCAAAAGTACCTATCCAGCAGGGCCAAAGACAGCAACAAAACCCTAATCAAAACAGACCACAAAATCCTAAAGGGTCAGATAGGGATAGCTCAGGTTCTGAGAACCAGGTCTACCGTCCTCGGTTCAATCGCAGGTATCAAGGATACCAGGGTTACCAAGGAAACCAGGGTAGTCAAAGGTATAGAGGTTACCAGGGATATAGAGAACCCCAGGGGTACAGACGTCCCCAAAGATATAGACAATGGGATAACCGACCCAGGCAGCAGTGGGAAAGGAGACAGCACCCACCTAATTCACCTAGGGGTAGATCACCACCTAACTCACCTAGGAGTGGATCACCCGCAGGGAACAGATATGATCCCAGGAACCAGAACCCTCGCCGACCTAATAGGTTTGATCAGCTTGTTGATCAAGTGAACAAATTGAGTGACATGATGGGTAAGTTGGCTCAGGGATCTGCAGGAAGACAGCATGAGGATTTTTTAGCTGGGGAGGCAGGGCCCAGCTCTGCCAACTAAAGGAAACCGAGACAAATCACTATACGGAAATGGATATGGCAATACTAAATACGAGTAATGAAAATGATGTGCAATGTACCGACCTACCCCAGGTCGAGGAAGGGAAGTCTAATGTGCTTGATATTTCACCACAAATGTGTGATACTGTGTCATGTGAGCCAGAGCGTGAAGTACCCTCTGTTCAGATTGTCCCATTGGTAGAATCCATGGGAACCCAAATGCCTTGCAGGCAGAATCAGGAGGAACAAGTTCCTAATACCCTGACGCTGCAGAGAGATCATTCTCTGAGGCAACAAATGGAAAAACATTCCAATTTTCTTTGCAATCTTGAACAGGTAGATGGCCGGTATTTTATCGATACCCATCTACAAGATGGATGTATCGGACCGATCCCAGGTTTACTGGATACCGGTTCCCAGGTCACTATTCTCTCTTTTAACTATTACCAGCAGATCTTGGATTCATCACAAAGGAAGCCAAGATTAAAAGCCTTTGACGGTGCGCTGATAAGCGTTGGTGGTAATAGTTTACAAGTAAAAGGCACATCCTGGCTGACATATAAGATCGGTAAAAAGATCATTAAACATCCAACTTTGATTGTTGATCTTCCATATGATAGATTGATCATTGGAATCGATTTGCTCAAACGACTAAATTCCATAATTGACTTCATAAATGAAGCAATATGGGCTCAAGTCAATACTCCAATTGATTTTGAGCGCTCCAGCAATGCACAATTGCAACGCAGCTGCCATATGATTGAGGAAAGGCCTAACTCTGTTGAAATCCATTTCCGGAACAGTCAGATACCAGAAGTCACGATCCTGAAAAACGGTAAACCCGAGGAAAATGCTAACACTGCTTTTCACATCATAAATATCCGAAAGGATAAGATTGAAAAGATAGTCCTTGAAGAGGATGTGTTAACTATTTCCTTTAAAGGGGGAAACCAGGAAGTGGCAGGCATAACCAAGCATACACAGGCATTGGTTGAAATCGAGAAAATCAATGATACTGTGCTGGTTCCCGTGCAGGTAGAGGATATTGCTCGGGTAAAATATGCCAAGTTGGACCTCAAATCTGAGGCCAGCTACATAGGCCTAGGACTGCTGAAGCAGGTTACAGACCCTCAGGTCATCAAATTTATTTCCACACAGGAATGGATACACGATCTGGATAACGATAACCAGAGTCATAATGTAATTGCAAAATGCATCTTATCTGTGTCTCTAGGAAACAAATCTGCAAAACATGTCTTCAGTGTGTTAAAGGAACCACAGTACCAAATGTACTTAGGAAACGACATTATTCACCAATTTGCCATACAGGTTGATCTGGTCAATAATGTTCTGTGGTCCAAATTATCCGGAAACCCAGAGGAATTCCAGGATAGAGAACAAGCCCTGAGATGGGGACAGCGAATACCATATGCAGTGGATATCACTGTCGCTGAAAAAGTAAAAATCCCTGAAGGTTGCAAATCATTTCTTTTACCCATTCGAGTAAAGAAGGGTCAAAAGATGAGAAATGCAGATGCCTTGATTTGTTTATCCAATCGGATGCAACAATTGGGGTTGAAGGTAAAACCAATTCCCCTAATAAATATTCATCAGGAACCATTATATATGGTCACGCAAAACATGAGCCCTCATAGTATCACGTTACAGGAGGATACAATGATTGGCTTAGCCATTGACTCAGAGTATTATACTTTTGGATTCCAAAATGAAGTCATTGGATTAATACCTGATGAATATTTGACAGAAGAACAAATAGTGGACCAACAATATTTCTCAACACCTGAAGGATTGTTCAGCATACACTCTGTTTATCCTTTCAGTCCTGAAGAAGGTACATGTCATGTCGAGGAAACATCATTGATTTTTAACCATGAGATCAATGAAAGTGAGTATCAAACACTCCAGCAGGGTAAGGATCAAGCATGTTACACCCCAAATGACTTAACTAATAGGCTTGAAGAAGCTTATGAGATAGGTCAACCCGAGATTTTCCCAGAATTTCAGGAACGGGTGGAAGAACAGCTCTCTATAGCTGATGGATGTTCTAATGAATCAGAACGACAGCAGCTAAGGCAACTATTCTGGGATTTCCAGGACATGTTTGCCAAGGACTCTTATGACTGTGGGGAAACTAACCTACATGTTACAAGAATCCTGACTGATCCAGATGCACCCCCTGTGTTTATCAAACAATATCGACTTCCGCTAGCAGCCTATGAGTCACTATCAGAAATAGTTAAGAACCTGGAAAAGAAAGGTATTATCCGACCAGTACACAGTTCCTTCAATCATCCAGTACTCGGAGTTCTCAAACCGAATGGTCAGTTCCGTCTATGCTCAGACTTGAGACAGTTAAACAAACGTGTCTACATGTCTGGTTGGCCCGTACCATACATTGACCAATGCTTGGCGCAAATCCAGGGATCTAAAATATTCACAGCCCTTGACTGCGCACAAGGATATTGGACAATTAAAGTGGATGAAAGGGATCAATACAAACTGGCGTTCACATTCGGTAATAGACAATTTGCGTGGACCCGGACGCCTTTCGGATACATCAACGCAGGCCACGAATTTGCTGTGTTTATGCACAAAGCAATGCCTGATGCAGCAGAACGAGGTACACTAACTTATGTCGATGATATCCTTATCAAAAGTACAGTCTTTGAGGAACATATTTCAGAGTTGAGATATGTATTAAATCAACTAAGAGAAGCAGGTGTTAAACTTTCCCTACAGAAAGCTCAATGGTGCCGATCCAAGGTAAATTTCCTGGGACACGAAATTACTGCAGAAGGAATTAATCCACAGAAAAAGAAAGTGGAAGCAATCAAAAATACGAAGTCCCCCACAAATCTCAAGGAACTGAGATCATTCCTGGGGATGATGAATTATTCTCGCAAGTTCATAGATAACTATGCTGAGATTACAAAGCCGCTATTGCAGCTGCTAAAGAAAGGAGTACAATGGGAATGGAATGAGTGCCATGAACAAGCTGTATCTAAGCTTAAAACAAAACTCATACAGGCCCCATGCCTTGCTTATCCAGAAGGTGGTAAACCCTTCTATGTTGAAACAGGTTTTACCGACAAGAGTGTAAGTGCAGTTCTTTTCCAAAAGCAAGAAAGACTGAATAAAATAATTGCTTATGCCAGCAAATCATTATCACCAGTTGAAGTCAAATTTAATAATTGCGAGAAGGCATTATTAGCAACTGTGTGGGCTTTGCAATATTTCAGAAGTTTTATTCAAGGTGAAAAGATCATTGTGGAAACTGCACACCAATCACTACAATATTTGCAAAGTAACCAAATAAAAGAAGGTAACCTGTCAAACAGTAGGATAACGGCATGGACAATGTCCCTAATGGGATGGCCACTGGAAATCAAATATAAACAGGATACTAAAAATCCAGTTGCTCAAGGATTAGCTGAACTCCATGATTGCTCTCATGTGGAACATAAAGATGAGCCACCAGAAAACGATTTTCTGGAAGAGCAATCTCTATCTCCATATAAATCCTATGAAGAGGAGTACTGCAAATCACTACCATGTGCATATGTTGACGGCTGTTCTTTTCACACAGAAGGAGATGAAAAGATGCTGGTTGCAGGTATCGGTATCGTATGGAATAACATATTTCCAGAGATATCTGCGGGATACAAAATTGGTCCCAAAAGTAGCCAGGTCGCAGAACTCGCTGCCGTGTATAAAGCTATACAAATGGCTATCGAACATGACCTTAAGGAATTTGTTTTGATAACAGATTCTGAGTATGTTCGGAACAGTTTTGTGGAATATTTTCCCAGTTGGAAAAGGACTAGCATGACAAGGAGTAACAAAAAGCCAGTCAAACATGGTAAATTGTTTTGTAAAATTGATGAACTGGTTAATACCCACGACCTTACCATTTATTGGAAAAAGGTAAGGGGTCATTCGAAACACCCTGGCGCTGATAAAGATGGGAACGATCTAGCAGATTCCCTCGCTAAGAAAGCAGCCATTGATGGTGAAATCTTCGATGTCAATGACCTCATGGGAACTATCGAAGTAAATGTCACCACTAGGGGGCAGGCCCAAAAGGAGTCTCAACCCAGTGTGGCAATGTGGAGTCGAGATTCTCCTAATGAGGATCTCATTGCGAGCCAAAAGGGGGATCCCGTTATTGGTTTGTTTTATAAACATATTGGAAGTCCACATGATTATCCCATCACCGTGGAAGACTGCAGTGACAACGAAGAATTACGTATTCTGATGAAAAGTGTGTCACAATTTTCATTACAGGATGGATTGCTAATACGAACCTCGAAAAATGGTATTACGCAATGGGTAGTACCCGCAGCATATCGGGGTCTAATGTTACAACATGCTCATGATGCCCCGACAGCTGGTCATCGAGGAGAGAAAATAACGTATGAGTTATTAAGAGACTACGCTTACTGGCCACACATGTTACAGGATGTCAGGACATATTGTCAAGGGTGCTTGGTATGCCCTCAATTCCAGCCACAAGGTCCCACTCACAGGGCACCGCTGATGAAAAGAGGCATAGCTATGCCATGGTCAGACATCCAGATCGATTTTATTGGTCCAGTAACAACGTCCTCAAAAGGAAACCGGTATATGTTAACCGTAACATGCCTGTTCACTAAATGGGTAGAATGTCTACCAAGTAAAACATGCAGTTCCAGTGTGTGCGCATCACTGCTCATTAACCACATATTTTCCCGATTTGGTCTTCCACAGCGCATCGAATCCGATCGCGGAAGTCACTTCACCAGTGAAGTAATGACCAAAATGTGGGAAATCCTAGGGGTAAAACGGAAGCTACACATAGCTTACCGACCAGCCTCTAGTGGTGGAGTGGAGCGTTACAATCAATCCATTGTAAATATCCTGAAAAAATTTGTTAGCGAATCAGGTAAAGACTGGGATGTCAAGCTGCCACTAGTTCTTATGGCTATTAGAGCTACTCCAAGCGCAGCAACCGAACTTTCCCCATTTGAGATGCTCACTGGTAGAAAGATGGTGTTACCCCAGCATTTGCTTTACAAAACCACAGATCATAACTTGATGAATGCAACTACCGCACATCAATACATGGAGAACTTACGCAAACACCTCCAGCATGCCTTCGCATTTGCTCAAAGAAACATCGAAAAAGCCGCAGTCAGTACGAAAACGTACTATGACCTCAAAACTACGCAAAAGGAGTATCAGGTTGACGATAAGGTTTATCTGTATAATTTTGCCAGAGACCAGGTAAAGGAAAAGAAATTCCTCCCTTCATGGAAAGGTCCATATCCAATCACCGATAAACTGTCTCCTGTAGTTTATAAGGTCAAGATCCCTAAGGGGGATGATTTTGTTGAAAAATGGGTACATATTAATCAACTGCGTATTTGTCACCCTAGCTCACAGTTGCGGAGAATTGAGCAATCTGGAAATGTGTGCTAACAAATTATTTTTCTCCTGACAGGTATACCTAATGATGTGTTAATCTCTACTAGAATCCATATGGACACAAAGATTCCAATCCGGCGCAAAGATGCCCCACCTGACGATTGCCATCCTTTACGCAGTCCTAATCTTGGGGAAGAGTGCCGAGCCAAGTGTGATGCCAGATCCAGCATCCGTGAGGTTACCGGATACCGCGGAGTTCATCATGACCAGATAGAGGTTCCTATCCTGGAGGGTCCAGATGAGCCTAAACCCGCGATGTGTCGTTGGACGAGCTGATGTATCCGAGGTCCATTTGATGGAGATGCAAGCCTGATACCTGTGGCACACCAGATACTCACAGGAGTGAGTTGTTCAAATCTTGAAGCAGATCCGGAAAATCCTTTTGTTTAAGCCAAAGGCCAAAGCAGTTCATCGCTGTTAAAGTCGCTGTTTGCTACCTTTGCAGCAAGAGGAAACCTGTTTGTTTACAGCCGGAGTATCATTTGCCAAGTTTATTTTTCTTGAAGCGTGAAACGTGAACTTCAATATGATGAAGACAATGTTTTAAAGTCCATTTCCCTTTCATACTTGGATTACAAATACAAAACATAAAGCTTCGTTCGCAACGCGTTCCCACAGGAATGAAGAAAACGTAAAACGTTTAATAATCCTTGTTGTTCTTTTGAAATGGTCACACCCTGGAACATTCCAAAAGAAAAGGGGGGATGTGTCGAGATTTCCATATGGCGGGATATCATTTTTCCAATAAACTGAACTGTGTATGATCAGATACACATAGACCTAATAATTTCCTTTCCTTAGGTTACAGAAGACAAAGACTTCTTAATGTAGGGTGATTATAGGTTAACATATACATTGATCATTGAGAAAGGCAGAGCATATTTTAATATGGCGATGTAATATTGCCATGCAAGGCTGACTTGTATGTGTCTCTAAAGGAAGGTCAGATGTTGAACAACAGGCAGTCAGCTGATGTGCTATTTGCAATGGGTAATCCCACTCACCTTACTGGGAACAATGATATCAGACCATTCTTTGTTTTAGGTCAAAACACTTGACAAGATAGCAAACAAGAGGAGTCTGAGTGACAATAGTGTGTTTAAAAAATGGACTAATATCTGTATACAATGGCTCAAACCTGGCTACATTGAATGTGAAACCAAAACCCATGCAAGGTTTCTATGCAATATTTGTGTTTCCAAAGTCCAGACACAAACACAAGGCTTAGGAAATACCTTTATTTTTCTTATAGCTGGACAAACCAGTCATAATGTGTAAATGTTTACCAGTGTTGTATATTAAACAATAATGTTAGAGATATAAAATCATGCTAACAAAAACAATGTTTTATATAAGGAAGTCCGTGGTGGTTTTCAATATGCCACTATGATTTTGGATAAAATCAAATCTATCTTGGATATGATAGAAGAGGTAACTGTATCCTGAATAATAACCAATGATCCCATCCAGATCAGCTATCCATAGAGGAATTATAACATTGATTTATTCACTGTTGGGTTATAATAAAACATGATTTTTGTTTTTAGTTTGCCAAATATCCCAGTAAGTCTGTGATTAGTTAGCCAACAGCACCTACAAAGGGTGAAAGCCAGTATTACACTTGGGTTAAAGATTAGTCACAGAAAGCTCCCATTGGTCACTCCCACTGCCCAGTGATAGGCTAGAAGATTTAATCTCCTGGGCAGGACCATAGGTAGTGAGGGGAATAAGATGAGAGGGGTCATTCAATGAAGAGGATCAGACCATCAGGAGAGCTGAGCGGACCAGGACCTAAGGGATCCCTGCCATCTGAACGCAACCACGCCTAAAAGGAACACGCCCAGAGGCCATCTTGGTGACTATATTTGAAACCAGTTCTGATTTTTCTTTTTAAGCATATGGCTTATCACAGCACAAATATCTGAACGTTTGATTTATTGACCATTGTCTTTCTTAAGTTTATAGTCATTTATAGCCAAAGGGAGTGCGTTCTTCCAGTGCACAGGAATTACTCATTCCGCATATTTGATAAAACCCATTCAGTGGGTATATTTTTCTTTAGATTGACACAATCAATCGTTCAAGAATCGCTGACTGTGAAATCCATAACTTATTTTTCTTTTTGGATAAAAGCTAGACCTTTCAAGCTACCTCCTCTAGATATTTTGATACTTTGCCGCAGCATGTGCAAGCCACACCTAACCAAGTTTAGGACGACTCAATAGATATTTTATTCCAAAATTATATGTATTTTACCCGCCTGCTCTGTGTAGTAACACAGGCCAGCGGAGGTTAAAGTATAGACAGTGGGAAAATTCCTGTCATTTATAGTTGATTGCATAGCGATTGTGGGGCAACGCCCAGTCGTCAGATCCACTGAGTCATCCTAAATTTGTTATATTGAATGGTATAGCTGACATCAGCCAGCTTATTTTGGATAGCGCATTTTTGATTTTGAACTGCGCAATTTTGATTTTTGATAGCCACCATTTTGTTTTTGATAGCCACCATTTTGTTTTTGATAGCCACCATTTTGTTTTTGATAGCAGCCATTTTGATTTTGATAACAGCCATTTTGTTGTCGTTCAATTCATCCATTTTGTCTCCAGAGACCCTGTGGTAAATTGAGTAACAGGGCCGACGGCCATATTTGATGAGTCATAACTCTGCACTGTATTTGAGTTGACTGCTAATTGGTTTAAGCCTTTTGTATTGGTGACTAAGTATAATAACATTTTGATGTTTTACTGAAATTATTATCCAGCTCATTGCTTATTATAAGAATGACCTTATGAGTTTTGTTTTATATCAAAAGTGCAATATTATATTGTTTTGATATTGTAATATTTATTCGATATTAAATTGATATTTTTATAAATTGGTCCACATTTATTTGCATGTTTAAACCAGTACTGTAAAACCTCGGAAAACAAGCTCATACAGTTAGGCGTATGTTTGTATTTTAGCTCCTCCTATTTTCCCAGGAGCATTACATTTACATTTTTGATTTTATATTTATTTTTAAACAAGTTATACAAACATTGACAAAACGCCCGACACAACGCTATTTTTTTTAGTCCCTAAACTGCCCCCTGCTCCCTCCTGATCACCCCCCCACCCCTCAGATTCTCCCCAGACCCCCCCAGACCCTCCCCCCCCCTGTGTACTGTATGCATCTATCCCCCCTGATCACCTGTCAATCACCCGTCAATCACCCATCAATCACCCGTCAATCACCCCCTGTCACTGCCACCCATCAATCAGCCCCTAACCTGCCCCTTGCGGGCAATCTGATCACCCACCCACACCAATAGATCGCCCGCAGATCCGACATCAGATCACCTCCCAAATCCATCGTTTACATCTATTCTCTCCTCTAAACACCCACTAATTACCCATCAATCACCCATCAATCACCCCCTATCACCACCTGTCACTGTTACCCATCAGATTAGACCCTTGCGGGCACCCAATCGCCCGCCCACACGCTCAGATTGCCCTCAACCCCCCCCTTATCGATTCGCCAGTGCATTATTTACATCCGTTCTTCCCTGTAATAACCCACTGATCACCTGTCAATCACCCCCTGTCACTGCCACCCATCAATCACCCCCTGTCACTGCCACCCATCAATCAGCCCCTAACCTGCCCCTTGCGGGCAATCTGATCACCCACCCACACCAATAAATCGCCCGCAGATCCGACATCAGATCACCTCCCAAATCCATCGTTTACATCTATTCTCTCCTCTAAGCACCCACTAATTACCCATCAATCACCCATCAATCACCCCCTATCACCACCTGTCACTGTTACCCATCAGATTAGACCCTTGCGGGCACCCAATCGCCCGCCCACACGCTCAGATTGCCCTCAACCCCCCCCCCCCTTATCGATTCGCCAGTGCATTATTTACATCCGTTCTTCCCTGTAATAACCCACTGATCACCTGTCAATCACCCCCTGTCACTGCCACCCATCAATCACCCCCTGTCACTGCCACCCATCAATCAGCCCCTAACCTGCCCCTTGCGGGCAATCTGATCACCCACCCACACCAATAGATCGCCCGCAGATCCGACATCAGATCACCTCCCAAATCCATCGTTTACATCTATTCTCTCCTCTAAACACCCACTAATTACCCATCAATCACCCCCTATCACCACCTGTCACTGTTACCCATCAGATTAGACCCTAATCTGCCCCTTGCGGGCACCCAATCACCCGCCCACACGCTCAGATTGCCCTCAGACCCCCCCCCCCCCTTATCAATTCGCCAGTGCAATATTTACATCTGTTATTCCCTGTAATAACCCACTGATCACCTGTCAATCACCCATCAATCACCCCCTGTCACTGCCACCCATCAATCACCCCCTGTCACTGCCACCCATCAATCAGCCCCTAACCTGCCCCTTGCGGGCAATCTGATCACCCACCCACACCAATAGATCGCCCGCAGATCCGACATCAGATCACCTCCCAAGTGCAGTGTTTACATCTCTTCTCTCCTCTAAACACCCACTAATTACCCATCAATCACCCCCTATCACCACCTGTCACTGTTACCCATCAGATTAGACCCTAATCTGCCCCTTGCGGGCACCCAATCACCCGCCCACACCTCAGAACGCCCTCAGACCCCAGCCCTGATCACCTCACTAGTGCATTGCTTGCATCTATTTCCCCCCTCTAATCACACCTTGAGACACCCATAAATCACCTCCTGTCACCCCCTAGCACACCTACCCATCAGATCAGGCCCTAATTTGCCCCGTGTGGGCTCCTGATCACTCGGCCAAACCCTCAGATCCCCCTCAGACCCCCTTCCGATCACCTCCCCAGTGCATTGATTGCATCTATTTTCCCCTCTAACCGCCCCCTGAGACACCCATCAATCACCTCCTGTCACCCCCCTAGCACTCCTATCCATCAGATCAGGCCCAATTCATCCTGTCATCTAAGAGGCCACCCTGCTTATGACCGTTTCCACAAAATTTGCCCCCTTATAGACCACCTGTCATCAAAATTTGCAGATGCTTATACCCCTGAACAGTCATTTTGAGAAATTTGGTTTCCAGACTACTCACAGTTTTGGGCCCGTAAAATGCCAGGACAGTATAGGAACCCCACAAGTGACCCCATTTTAGAAAGAAGACACCCCAAGGTATTCTGTTAGGTGTATGATGAGTTCATAGAAGATTTTATTTTTTGTCAAAAGTTAGCGGAAATTGGATTTTTATTGTTTTTTTCACAAAGTGTCATTTTTCACTAACTTGTGACAAAAAATAAAATCTTCTATGAACTCACCATACCCCTAACGGAATACCTTGGGGTGT
Source organism: Hyperolius riggenbachi (assembly GCF_040937935.1). Classification (NCBI taxonomy): domain Eukaryota; kingdom Metazoa; phylum Chordata; class Amphibia; order Anura; family Hyperoliidae; genus Hyperolius; species Hyperolius riggenbachi. Next base: position 183,454,439 of record NC_090647.1, read on the forward strand.
CGTCTTTCTAAAATGGGGTCACTTGTGGGGTTCCTATACTGCCCTGGCATTTTAGGGGCCCTAAACCGTAGGGAGTAGTCTAGAAAACAAATGCCTCAAAATGACCTGTGAATAGGACGTTGGGCCCCTTAGCGCACCTAGGCTGCAAAAAAGTGTCACACATGTAGTATCGCCATACTCAGGAGAAGTAGTATAATGTGTTTTGTGGTGTATTTTTACACATACCCATGCTGGGTGGGAGAAATCTCTCTGTAAATGGACAATTGTGTGTAAAAAAAATCAAAAATGTGTCATTTACAGAGATATTTCTCCCACCCAGCATGGTTATATGTAAAAATACACCACAAAACACATTATACTACTTCTTCTGAGTACGGCGATACCACATGTGTGACACTTTTTTGCAGCCTAACTGTGCTAAGGGGCCCAAAGTCCAATGAGTACCTTTAGGATTTCACAGGTCATTTTGAGACATTTGGGTTCAAGACTACTCCTCACGGTTTAGGGCCCCTAAAATGCCAGGGCAGTATTGGAACCCCACAAATGACCCCATTCTAGAAAGAAGACACCCCAAGGTATTCCGTTAGGAGTATGGTGAGTTCATAGAAGATTTTATTTTTTGTCACAAGTTAGCGGAAATTGATATGTATTGTTTTTTTTTTCACAAAGTGTCATTTTCCGCTAACTTGTGACAAAAAAAAAATCTTCTATGAACTCACCATACCCCTAACGGAATACCTTGGGGTGTCTTCTTTCTAAAATGGGGTCACTTGTGGGGTTCCTATACTGCCCTGGCATTTTAGGGGCCCTAAACCGTGAGGAGTAGTCTAGAATCCAAATGCCTCAAAATGACCTGTGAATAGGACGTTAGGCCCCTTAGCGCACCTAGGTTGCAAAAAAGTGTCACACATGTGGTATCGCCGTACTCAGAAGAAGTAGTATAATGTGTTTTGAGGTGTATTTTTATACATACCCATGCTGGGTGGGAGAAATCTCTCTGTAAATGGACAATTGTGTGTAAAAAAAATCAAATAATTGTCATTTACAGAGATATTTCTCCCACCTAGCATCTGTATGTGTAAAAATACACCCCAAAACACATTATACTACTTCTCCTGAGTACAGCGGTACCACATGTGTGGCACTTTTTTGCACCCTAAGTGCGCTAAGGGGCCCAAAGTCCAATGAGTACCTTTAGGATTTCACAGGTCATTTTGCGACATTTGGTTTCAAGACTACTCCTCACGGTTTAGGGCCCCTAAAATGCCAGGGCAGTATAGGAACCCCACAAATGACCCCATTTTAGAAAGAAGACACCCCAAGGTATTCCGTTAGGAGTATGGTGAGTTCATAGAAGATTTTATTTTTGTCACAAGTTAGCAGAAAATGACACTTTGTGAAAAAAAACAATTCAAATCAATTTCCGCTAACTTGTGACAAAAAAAAAAAATCTTCTATGAACTCACCATCCTCCTAATGGAATACCTTGGGGTGTCTTCTTTCTAAAATGGGGTAATTTGTGGGATTCCTATACTGTCCTGGCATTTTAGGGGCCCTAAACCGTGAGGAGCAGTCTTGAAACGAAATTTCTCAAAATGACCTGTGAAATCCTAAAGGTACTCATTGGACTTTGGGCCCCTTAGCGCAGTTAGGGTGCAAAAAAGTGCCACACATGTGGTATCGCCGTACTCAGGAGAAGTAGTATAATGTGTTTTGGGGTGTATTTTTCCACATACCCATGCTGAGTGGGAGAAATATCTCTATAAATTGACAATTGTGTGTAAAAAAAATAAAACAATTGTCATTTACGGAGATATTTCTCCCACCCAGCATGGGTATGTGTAAAAATACACCCCAAAACACATTATACTACTTCTCCTGAGTACGGCAATACCACATGTGTGGCACTTTTTTGCAGCCTAACTGCGCTAAGGGGCCCAAAGTCCAATGAGCATCTTTAGGCTTTACAGGGGTGCTTACAATTAGGCACCCCCCAAAATGCCAGGACAGTGAACACACCCCACAAATGACCCCATTTTGGAAAGTAGACACTTCAAGGTATTCAGAGAGTAGCATAGTGAGTCCGTGGCAGATTTCATTTTTTTTTGTCGCAAGTTAGAAGAAATGGAAACTTTTTTTTTTTTGTTTTTGTTACAAAGTGTCATTTTCCGCTAACTTGTGACAAAAAATAAAATCTTCTATGAACTCACCATGCCTCTCACTGAATACTTTGGGATGTCTTCTTTCCAAAATGGGGTCATTTGGGGGGGATTTGTACTATCCTGGAATTTTAGCCTCTCATGAAACCTGACAGGTGCGCAGAAAAGTCAGAGATGCTTGAAAATGGGAAAATTCACTTTTGGCACCATAGTTTGTAAACGCTATAACTTTTACCCAATCCAATAAATATACACTGAATGTTTTTTTTTTTTATCAAAGACATGTAGCAGAATAACTTTCGCGCTCAAATGTATAGGAAATTTTACTTTATTTGAAAAATGTCAGCACAGAAAGTTAAAAAAGTCATTTTTTTGACAAAATTCATGTCTTTTTTGATGAATATAATAAAAAGTAAAACTCGCAGCAGCAATCAAATAGCACCAAAAGAAAGCTGTATTAGTGACAAGAAAAGGAGGTAAAATTCATTTAGGTGGTAGGTTGTATGACTGAGCAATAAACCGTGAAAGCTGCAGTGGTCCGAATGGAAAAAAAGGCTCTGGTCCTTAAGGGGTTTTATGACTGCAGTCCTTAAGTGGTTAAAGATCCCATATGCCAGTACTTTAAACAGCTGAAATGGCCAAATGCATTATTTTCCTCCTTATCCCGCCCACCAGAAGCTACTCCATTATGCACCCCCTCGTTGTCCCTCCTCCCCATAGCAACAGATGCCTCTATACAAGCTTATTCAAAGGAATGTCACCCTACCAACTGGGTCCTGAAATCTACTGGCGACAGTTATTGAAAGTATGTATACAGCTTAAAGAGAAACTTTAGCTAAAAAGGGGAACAAAATAAATCAATACAATGCAAAGTGAGAAGATAAAAAATAGAAGGGAGATCAAGAAATGATTGATATTCACCATGTAATTTGTTCATATTGTTTAATCCACAATCAACCAAAAAGTTATCATCTTTACTACTGGCAGACATGAAAAAAACTAGACAGCAACAACTGCCATTTATCTCTAACCACAAATCCTAAAAATGCAATAGGCTAAAAGGTTGTTTTTTTATAGCTGTACATATGCACAGAGGGAGATATTGGTTGCTTTGCAGTTAGAAACAGCTCCTACAATGTGACAAGACTCACAAACAGGAAACTGCCCGGACCTAGGTCCTGACATCACGCTGTGGGAGGAGTTTCGCCACAATATCATCCATACAGATGATGTATTTGAGAACAGGTAAAGATTTCTCATGGAACAGGGGGCATTGGCTACTGATTGGGTTGAAGTTCAATCCTTGGTTACAGTTCCTCTTTAAGTTATCAGGGCATTCTTATGACTCGCTGTATAAGCAGCAGCATCAGAAGGCTAGAGCTGATGTCAGACTGCAGCAGAGACATCTAATTTACCACTACAGAACTGAAGGATGAAACTATGAAAGGGCTGGGTCAGATCACAGTATCAGTTCACCGGATACTAATTAAATTGCAGTCTTCTGGCCACATCGCCAGCGGTGGGAAGAGTATTTCTGTTCCTGAAATTGGGACTTATGTGGCGTAAGCTACCATGTAGAAAGGACTTTAAATAGATACATTTGAATTTAGGTTATTTTTGGTTTTGAGATGTCAGATAATATTTTATGCCAGGTATTTTCATTATGCCGTGTCTCATTTTGTTTTCCTAGCTTTACAATAAATGCAATAAGCCAGGCTGGAATCACACAGAGGAAGAAAAAATGATTAAACAGTTTTCTTCTTCTTTTGTGCAATCCCAGCCTGGTTAATTATAGTGATTGTAATGCTGTGCATATATGTTATTTATAGCTTGCTGTTTTGACTAACTTGCATTCATTTGGGCCTAATGTTGCAAAAGTGGCACAGTGACAGTAAAGTGTACAAGTAAAATGAGTACATGTGGTCCATTTACCTCTGCCAAAAGTCTAGCTAATTAAAACTATAATGCAAAGGCTAGTTATTGAACTTTATGGCTGAATGTACGTACTGACTTCAAAACACCTTCGATAATAAAAAGGGCCAGAATTGTGCACACCTGCATAGGCATTCTCTCACCTTTAAATTGCTAGGTTTTATCAGTAGCTGTATAGAATAATTAGGGAAAGGGAATTGGAAAGGTTTGAATTAGTTTAAGTCCAAACACACTTGAACGAAGTGTAGGTATAAAGGACTCTGGTTATTGATATCAAAAAGATATATTGAATACAAAATATGCAAATGCCAAACTGTCACACAGACCATGCAGTATTAAAAGTTACATTAAAAACATTTCCCATCCCGTCACTGACAATGGACTCCCTCCCCCCCTCCTTTGAAAGCAGGATAAATGACACTCAATATAAGTCCCTGTTATCTGGAACTCAGGCAACTGGAAGTCTTAACTAACCGGGATGCCTGAGGGGATATCGGGGATTGTTATTTTAAGGGGGAGGGGTTGGCGAGGGTTTGCCAGCCATAACATTCTCACCGAGCCTCTGGCGACGCCCTGTAGCTCCTAGCAGCTTCCAGCCTCCATACTCGGCTCCCAGCCTGTCACGTGACCCAACATGGGTCAGATGACACGCTGGGAGCCATACACGGAGGACATGGGAAAGCCGCCAGGAGCCCGCTAGGACCTATAGGACGTTGCTCTGGAGGCATGGTGAGTATTCTATCCTGCACAGGGGGGGGCGTGGGGGATTGTGCTTTTTTAAAAAAAGTAACATTAACATTTAAAAAAAAATATATCTAAATTAATTAAATTAAGGGAGCAAAATTGCATACATGTGTACATGAATTTTCTTTTATATCTGATCAATGTCAGATCAGTATATCGATTGGATCAAGTAGGATGTGAAGTGAAAATAACAAAGTTTGTGCCAGGCCAGAGTTTCATCTGGTAGTAGTTTTACTTAAGGTCAGTAAGGTTGAGTTTTCCTACATTGTTCTGATGATATTTCTGGTCTGCTGGAGGATATCTTTTGTTGGTGTTTTGTTAATTTTTCTTTTGGAATACTCAATAAAAATCTATTTTAAAAAAAAGAGGGTGAGTTTTCTGTGTACATGGAAGATGGGCTCAAGTAATACTGATAGTAGAAGAGCAGTTCATTGATATTCCACTATCCCTGATAGTAGAATAGCTGTAATTGTAAAGATATCCTACTATCCCTAATTGTAGAATATCAGTAATTATACTGATATTCTAGTAACCGTCTGTATGCTTATTCTCACTCTAACCCTCCCCTGTCTATGCCTAGCACTAACCACCCCCACCTACTCCAAATACACTAACCTCCCACTATCTTCTGCACCAGTCCTTCCCCTTTAAATAATTTCTGACCCTGCCCTCGGTCTCTAGACTTGGCAGGCCAAATAAGAGTGGAGGAAAAATACACAACCACTAGTTTGGTTGTGAAGACTTCCCTCTTGGAATTGTAAACCAGGGTAGGGATAGAGTTCAACAGGGACATCTTGTGTCCAAATCAATTAGTGCAGCCTGCACTATCCCTGCACAATGCTAACGATTACTAACAAGATCGGACCATTGGATTTGGGGCATGTTCAAAGCAATACTATCTCATTATGTGACTGTAGAAGATACGCTTTAAACGTGACCATCTCACCAATGTTGGATTGTATTTTATGGTTGCGAAATCTCTGTTGCTCAAAGCAGCCACATCAGCATTACAAATTGTGTTATGATGGAACACTGTGTAGTACAAACTAAGAACAGACTAAAAAAGGCAGTAGCTCTTGCTGGCAAAGGTCTGGAAATCATCCACTGTTCTATGTGTGTTATGTGTGCAGCATGCCAAGACAGGAAAGCTAATGATCTTTAATTGATGTAGGAGAGTTTTGGCTGATCCTGAATGTTACACATCTGTGCTGTAGCAGATGTCCCTTTGTGACTTGAAGCAAATTATCTCAACCAGATTTGAAGAACTCTATATTTTTAGAACTCCTTGAACACATAGGGCATGATTTGTAAACCTGAAGTGAGAATTTCTGCATTGTCTGTTGCTCTGCTTTTTCCAATGCTGATGATCACAAAATGAGAGACCGAACTTAATTTTGTTTTCTTTCACTGAACCATTCAGTGCACCTTGTACATTATGTGTTTGTAATTCTGTTTGTAACTGTTTATTCTGGTAAATGGTATTTGTTGGAATTGTTGTATTCTGTGTATCAAATTTATTTTTACAAGAACCCTGTGTATGTCAAGCCCAATTCCGGGCACTTTAAACTAGGAAACCTCCGATTTTCAAAAAGAATCATGCAAACAGCACAACCGACACACTAAAGCTATCCCCACGTTAAAGGGAACCAGAGGCCCCAGAAAAAAGGTTTTATACATACCTGGGGCTTCCTCTAGCCCCATATGCACGGATCGCTCCCACGCCGCCGTCCTCCGCTTCCTGTATCCGGCGGTACCGGGTCCCGTAGTTTCGGCCAGTCGGCGGCAGGACGCGGCCAATTGGCCGCATCACAGGGGCTCCCGGCATACACTTATGCGTGCAGCTGCATACTGAGCAGCCGCACGCGTAAGGGTATGGAAGTAGCCCCTGCTCATGCGGACAATTGGCCGCGTCTGCCGGAAGTGACGGGACCCGGTACCGCCGATACAGGAAGCGGTGGACGGCGGTGTGGGAGCGATCCCTGTGTATGGGGCTGGAAGAAGCCCCAGGTATGTATAAAAGCTTTTTCTTTTTTTTTTTTTTTTAGTTCCTCTCTGGTTCCCTTTAAGCCATTGCCCACAACGGCACCACCCACACTAAGCCACCGCCCACAGATGCTTCCTGGTCTGTGCATATTTACATCCTTCCTTTAGTATATAGAATTCCTGGCAGATTGGCTGCTGAATGAGCAGTTGCTCTTTGCAAACTGTGCAGTTTAACTGTGAACTGGCTGCAGTGTGTCCCTGCACACTTACATACTTCATTTAGTACATCGGATCACATACATATAAATGTTAAGAGAAAATTGTAAAAAAAAATCTAAAGGTGAATTTAAAATAAACCTGAGAGATACACATAAGTAGCATTTATACTTACCTGGGTCTTCCTTCAGCCCCATGGGCTCCCCCGCCGTCATCCCGGGTGGCTCTGTTGTCTTGCAATCTTCGCCAGTAACAGAGTCTCAGCCGTGTCAGTCCGGCTGCACTGCGCATGGGGTGGAGAAAGCCCCTGGTAAGTATAAATGCTACATATGCGTTCCTCTCAGGTACACTTTATTATTATTATTATTATTTAGTATTTATAAAGTATAGATCTTCTGCAGCGCTATATAGAGTATATATTGTGCTGTCACTTTAAACTATACCTCAATAAAGTCTCAAACCCCTGAAGAACATGGCTGAAGAACCTCGCCATCAGATACTCACACTCCCTGCTCTGGTATCATGCTCACGCTGACTAGATTAACCCCATGCTTGTTTCAGGTGTGTGATTCAGATACTACTGAAGCCAGAAAGATCATCAGGACTGCCAGGCAACTAGTATTGTATGAAAAGAAATAACTATGGCAGTCTCCACATGTCTCTCACCTCAGGCTCTCTTTAAAAGTTGTGATTTAGAGAGCAGTTTTGAACCCATATCAGAATGGGAACAGTGTGTATCTGTCACAGGCAGCTGACAATGGATGGAGCCAACTGCGTGCAGTCTGAGGGGCTGACGACTTTTTTAAGTTCGGGTTAGGTCTGTTTTAGTAATTTCCCCCTACATGACTCGAACAGCCATTATTAGGGCATACATTTCTATTCATTATTGAAATTTGACTTTTGGGAGTACCTATAGGGCCTGATTTGCAGACATACCATAAGTGATAAAGTAAGCATGGATTAGGTAACATAATAATGATATGCTATTGACCAGTGAAGATTTGCCACCTTCACCTAGGTCATATCGAAGCTTAGTAAGGATTACTGAATGATATTTGTAATTCCATTTGCATACATGCATGCATACATCAACAACTACATTTTTAATAGCTCTAAGGCAGCCTGGGTTTACTAAAGGGAACTTAAAGGGAACAAGAGGCCCCAGAAAAAAGATTCTATACATACCTGGGGCTTCCTCCAGCCCCATACGCACGGATCGCTCCCACGCCGCCGTCCTCCGCTTCCTGTATCCGGCGGTCCCGGGTCCCGTAGTTTCGGCCAGTTGGCGGCAGCACGCGGCCAATTGTCCGCATCACAGGGGCTCCCGGCATACCCTTACGCGTGCGGCTGCATACTGCGCAGCCGCACGCGTAAGGATATGGAAGGAGCCCCTGCTCATGCGGACAATTGCCCGCGTCCGCCGGAAGTGACGGGACCCAGTACCGGCGGATCCAGGAAGCGGAGAACGGCGGCGTGGGAGCGATCCGTGCATATGGGGCTTGAGGAAGCCCCAGGTATGTATAGAATCTTTTTTCTGGGCCCTCTGGTTCCCTTTAAAGGGGCACTATGGCGAAAAATTGTAAATTTTAAAATATGTGCAAACATAAACAAATAAAAAGTACGTTTTTCCAGAGTAAAATGAGCCATAAATTACTTTTCTCCTATGTTGCTGTCACTTAAGGTAGGTAGTAAAAATCTGACAGAAGTGACAGGCTTTGGACTAGTCCATCTCTTCACGAGGGATTCTCAGGGATTTATTTATTTTCAAAAGCACTTAGTGAATGGCAGTTGCTCTGTCCAAAAGTGTGTAGCGACCAGGGAGTTGTCCAGCATCATTGTTTAAATCCTTTTTAGGGAATATCTTTATAAAGAATAAAAGACTTGCTGAGAATACCCTATGAAGAGATGGACTAGTCCAAAATCTGTCACTTCTGTCAGATTTCTACTACCTTGTCAGCGGCTATCATGTAGCTAGCGCTAGGCTAGCTACATGAATTAAAAAAAAAAAAAGTGCTGCGCCGCCCCCTTGCCGACAGAATTGGAACGGCAAGGGGGTTAAGGGTCTCTTGGTGTGGTGAGTGAGATGGTTACATGAAACTTGTAATCTACTAACCTTTCAGCAACCTAACTATTTCACTAATTCCAGTATAATTTACACAAGAGCTAAAAATGTTTGCCATCTAACAGAGGACAATTTTTTTTACTCCCTTTCCAGGTTTGCAAAAACAAGGCAGATTGTTCCGGGATCTCTTAGTAAATTAGGTCCACAGTGGCATCAACAAGACTGTTTAAACATATGGATAATTAACATGTGGAAGTTAAAGTTAATCTGTGTCCAGTTGTTTGTGGAATAAACCTCAGACCTGAGTTGTAAATTATGCCTGCACCTACCTCCCTCACTAACCTTCTCCCCTTGGCCATCTAGCATCATCTCTAGTCATGTGATAATGCTGGTAGGATTAAGGTGCATACACACACAAGGTTCAGTTCTCTACAGCCTAGTGACGTGCTGTTGCTATGGAGGGGAAAGAGGAGCAATGGTGGGGTGCCCAATTGAGCGGCTTCTATCAGGATAGGATAAAGAGGAGAACAATGTGCTTGGGCCAAGATGATCCAGCACTCCAGATCTCTCTTGGTGGTGTTGCGCTATTAGGAAATGTGGGTCTTGCTAACTTTTAGTAATAGTAAAATTGCTGGGTGTTCACTGTGCATGGCAACTTTACTGGAGTGTACTGAATTTAACCCCATGGTGCCAACATTTTCTTAAATACAGGGGGGCATGGTGGTACCACTTGTGTGTACATGGGGGACAGTATGGCAACATTTGCTCTTACAGAGACATGATGCCTGAAATTGTCATTTTAGGGGCTTGTCCATTATAATGGGCACATACAAAGGGCTGCTGTTTTAAGTTGCATGTTCACTACAGGCATACAAAGGGGTGCATATTAATTGTGCACATGTGACTACACATGAATGGGGCACATAAAATAGGATGCACATTGATGAGTGATATAGATGGGGCTGACTACAGGAGATACAAAATGCTGGTAAAATATAAAATATAAAAAAAAAACATGTACTGTACTCTATAATCATGGCCGCTTTTTGTCCTCACCCCTCTACCCACTTTAGTGGTGTGCCTCTTTTATACATTACGGACCGGTACCTATCTTTAAAGAGGAACTGTCGCAAATTCTCTGCATGGCCTGTACAAACTGTAACAGAGATACTTCACTTTCCCTTTTTATACTCAGGCAAACGTACACCCACTCATGGATATTGTTATTCATCATACTAACCACACAGAACTGCAGGAATCTCTGCCATTTATCACAAGCAGTAGAACATATTCTGTAGTATTCTGTGTTGCTGCATTATGTCCTCAATATGTAAAGTTTACTTTTTTAAACATTCCACAGTTTTAATGTGACTAATTGTGTAGGTTTTGTTTGAAATAGGTTCATTCTTTCTTGATGTTGTATACTTTAAGGAAGAAAAATCAGTACATTTGCTACGTTAAGCAATTTTAAATGCTGTCAAGAAATACCATACTTCTGTGACCAGTCTCTAAAGATATAAGTATGAAATGGAGTGCAGGTGTAAAATAAAGTCACCATCTCTAGTTCAAATATCAAAGAATCACTACGCTACAAGGATGTGAGTATCACTGCAAAGATATGCAGGTCAATGTAGTCCACTCTTGATAGGAGGAAACGACATTCAGTCCTTATGCAGATCAACAAGCCGACATTTTATAAAAAAAAAAAAAAAAAAACACTTAATAGGGCAGTACTGTATCATAGCCTTAACCACTGCACCTCCAAGGGTTTTACCCCTTAAAAACCAGTTTCACCTGTCAGCGCTCATTCCATTCATTCACCTACAATTTTATTACTACTTATCACAAAAAAACACCAATTGCCACCAATTAGGCTTTCTTTGTGAGGTAATCTTTGCTAAGAATTATTTTATTCTAATTGCGTTTTAATAGGAAAAATAAGAAAAAAAATGAAAAAATTGATAATTTCTCAGTTTTTAACCATTATAGTTGTAAAATAATACATGCCACCATAATTAAAACCAACACACTTTCTTTGCCCTTTTGTCCTGGTTATTGCAACGTTTAAAATATTTCCCTAGTACAATGTATGTTGCCAATATTTTATTTAGAAATAAAGGTGTATTTTTTCAGTTTTGCATCCATCAATATTTACAAGCCCATAGTTTCAATAAAGAACAAAGTTTCAGCACGACTGTGCCAATACATGTGTGCTAGGTCACAGTTTAAAATTTGCGCAAGAGAAAGGAAACTGACCCAACAAACAGCACTACATGTAATATAGAGAGTAATTAACAATATTTATTTGAAACAAATTATAACACCATACATGTATAAAAATATTTAAAAACACCACCAATCGGTCATATATCTCATAATGAATGACTCAAATAATTGACACAATCTCCCGTTCCCAGAAGCCCAAGAAAAGGTTAGCTATAGCCGGTGCACATTTTGCACCCATGGCTACGCCGCATACCTGTTTATAAAATCTGCCATTGAAGATAAAGTAATTGTGGTCCAACACGAACTGTAGAAGCTGTAACAAAAAAGAATGAAGGTCAGACAAAGCATGGTCTTCCATATCAAGGAAGTAACGAGTTGTATGTAATGCCCACCGGTGGGTAATGTTTGTGTATAACGATTCTACATCACAAGTAATAAGGTATGATCCTAGTGGTACTCTAGTATCTTCAATAATGCAAAGTAAATCCATGCTGTCCCGTAGATATGAGTCCAATGCAGTCACGTGATGTTGTAAGAAAAAATCTATGAAAGAGCAAGCAGAGGCAGTTAGACTATTGATACCAGCCACTATAGGTCTCCCGGGGGGATCGACTAGCGTTTTGTGAACTTTGGGCAACATGTAAAATGTCGCTACAGTCGGCGTTTTAGGATATAAAAATTCGTATACCCTAACGGTAATCACACCCCTTGATTTGGCTTCCATGAGAATCATCTCAAGTTGTACTTGGTAATACACTGTCGGATTACCTGGTAGAGTCACATAATTTTTAGTATCATTCAATTGCCTATATGCTTCCTTTATATACATGTCCCTGGGCCAAATCACAATGTTCCCTCCTTTGTCAGCTTCCTTGATTACCAGTTCATTGTTATTCCTGAGACCTTCAATAGCTGTTCGTTGGCTTTGAGTGAGATTATCTTTAACCCTTTTGTG